>NW_023276806.1:258819536-259119536 GCF_003668045.3 Cricetulus griseus
CCTTGTCTCTTTACTATGGTCTACTAAAGACATGACCACCTTAGATTCAGTGCCACCGGGGCCCATATCCTCTGCTTGCCCTCTGACCATACTGGTGGCTCAGTGACACCCTGATATGGCTGGATTGTGAGCAGATCTAAGTTTTGCCTGTGTTCTCTGATCATAGGAAGGGCTATGCAAAGCAGGCAAGGACATCTTTTCTATTTGCTAATTATCTTTTTAAGGATAGTTATAGGAAATAATTCTCTTAGCCATTCCTACTATACCAAATAACCACTGACAGAGATTTTAAGTTCTGAATAATTTCCATTCAAATGATGAATGTATAAACAAAATGTGATATATTAATAAAATGCAATGTTAGTTACAAAAGGAAGGAAATAATATCCATGTTGTAACATGGATGGACCATGGAAATATTAAGTGAAAGACAAGAGCCTAAGTGTGGCTGGTCTTCCAAAGGATTATGTTTGGAAAGTGTGACCCCAGGAGAAGTGGTATTAGGAGATGGTGAATCTTTATGCGGTAGGGCTTAAGTCTTCTTTTTAGTTCTACCCTTGGAAGAAACTGAGGCAATTCTTGTAAGATTCTGAGTTAAGTTTCATGACAGAGTTGCTATAAAAAGAACAACCCAGCCATCCTGCCTTATTGTCTGGCCATGTGACCTCTCCTCCTCTACTGCATTCCTTCCAGGATGTCATCCACCACAGGTTACTCAGCCAGAAGGACATTCACCAGAACCATGTTACGCTGTTTGGCCTTTTAGACTTCAAAACTGTCATCCAAATAAAACTTAGTAATAAGTTTTGTGAGCAGAAACTGTGATTTCTTTATAGTAACAAAAAATAAACTAGTGTAAAGTCAAACACAAGAACAAAATACATGCTTAATCATGGATTCTATCCGTACTAGGGGGTATGTACACACACACACACACACACACACACACACACACACACACACACACACACACGCGTGTGTGAAACAAGTCAAGCAAAAGGTCAAATACTAAAAACCAGGTGGATTATATGATGTGTGAACTGTATCACAAAGAAGCTGTTACATAAAGTTTAGAAATGCTTACACATCTCACTGATGAGATCGTGTCGGTCTCTCTGACCTCCCTAGGAATCTGAGGGAAGGGGGTGTGCGATAGCAGAGCACCTGTGTGGCATGTTCAAAGTCCAGGCCCGCACCCACACTTGACACATCAGAGCATGACCTAAGTACAGAAGGAAGGTTAAAACACTAATTTTGAAAGACTTAAAAACTGTGGCTTAAAATATTTTTTAAAACATCTTACCATCTTTCCATGGTGCTCAGAGAAATCCCTCTTTTCAAGTAACTAAATGCTAAACAACAAGGGACTATAAATTAATTACACTCGACCTGAAATATTTAGAGCACATTCATCCCAAGCTACTCATACATCTATAAATTCTGGAAAACCATCAACAACATCTCATTTACCTGAAGAAAAAAATCCTTTTTCAGCTTCTAATGTTTAAGTAGAAGACTTAAATGTATAAGACCAAGAAAGCAAGATTTCCACTAAAATGAACACAATTCTGTGTCGTGACTACGGTGAACAACATCCAGAACTCACAAGGCTCTAAGGGGTATTTTTAAAATGCTTTATAAGCAGCAGCGTACACACAACAGAAGATTAAGTAGATGGAATCGTGTGTCAGGCAGGGGCAGTGCCACTCACAGGTTATGAAACTCCTTAGCAGGTGTGGTTTGAATGTGAAGCAGCCCCTGTGACTGTCTCTGAACATCATCCCCAGGGGGTGGAGCTGTCTGCCCAAGTTGTAGAACTGTACTGTTAGAAGTGGGACACTGGGGGGGGGGGGAGACTTGGGGTTATATAGCCCTGTCCCACTCTTCCTGTCCATTTTCTGTTTCCTGGTTGCAAATTCACACAACAAGCTACCTGCTCCTGCTGGGGCTGCTGCTGCCGCCATCACACCTTCCCCACCAAGCTGTCTCCCTTCAACAGTAGAGGCCAAAGGCTCTTCCTCACTCCAACTGCTTGTCCAGTGACTGAAAGCTGTACCTGCCCTGTGGCCTTTTGGGAGCTCCTCTCACTTCACACTCCATCAGAAAGAGGGGCTATCATGCAGCTATTAAAACTGGCACACAGGAGCTAGAGAGACGGCTTGGAGGTTAAGAGCATTTGACTGCTCTTCTGAAGAACCCCAGTTTAATTTCCAGCACTGACATGGCAGCTCACAGCTGTGTATAATTACAGTCTCAGGAGATCTGATGCTTTCTTCTGGCTTCATAGGCACCAGGCATGCACATACATACATGCAAGAAAATCCATCATACACAAAATAAAAATAAATCTGGTACATTGCCCCACACCCACACCCCAGAAGCCACAGGGCTAAGACTGGCTAACATGTTTAAGACTGATGTCTTAACGTATATCCGATGGAAATTCTAGAATGCTTTAGACAACATGTATGGCTTTCAAGAGGTGAGATTGTTTTTATTTGTTTACTTCTAAATATGTGCTTTTGCCCTGCTGGGGAAGGACCTCAGGCCCTTGCACATGCTAGGTAGAAACTATCACTGAGCTACACTCTAAGCTGAGCTGTTTGGTTTTTTTATTCTTATCAAAAAATTTATTCTTATTCATGAATATATTAATGATTTTAAAACCTGACTTCAGTCTTCCTTTGTACAACAATCCAAGGGCGTCCACCTTCAAGACAGCTGCACAACACCCTTGTAATCACTGAGCACTGGGTATCAGCCATGAGCATGCTGTGTATCTAACATGTTTACCTATAACCAACAAATAGATGGAAAATGATCTGGCTAAATTTTGTGATGACATCAAACAGTAAGGCATTAGCTAGAGGGTAGAAATTCAAACCAAAGTTAAATTGTCAATGAAGTAAGTAATTAAGCTCATTAATGACAAATACAGAGTACATCAATAATGCAAAAGAAATAAGGAAAGGGCTCCCACAAATACAAAATGCCAGAAGCTTAGCCAAAAATATGAATATCTGCTGCTGAAAACAATGATCAGCCAGTCTCCGTTTACACTTCGGATCAGTATTAATGAGCTCGGGATGTAGCACGGGGGATTCAGATGACTAATTAAGAAGTAGTTCTTGTGGTATATAAACACAGGGTTGTGTTATTTAGCCCCAAAAGAGATGGAATGCTTCCATCTCAGCAGTACAGAAGGAACTGGAAGACACCAAGAGAAATAAGTCAGGCACAGACATGCAAATGCCACACAGTCTCACTTACGTGTGGAGATCAATGCTGTTCGCAAAGAGAGCCTAGAATATGGCTTATGCAAGCCTGGGGAGGGTCTGAGGAGGCATGCCATGAAAAGACTGGTGGGTTAGAGAGGGCAGGTGGCTGCAGAAACACGTCTCATGTCTGACAGCACAAGACAGCTTCTAGTGACAATATAAACCTAGAGGAGATGTTGAATATCGTCACACAAAGACATGGGGTGTAGCTGAGGCCCAACATCCCACTTGCCTTCATCTGATTACTGAACGCTAAATACTATATTGAAATGTCACTGCACCCATAAACTTGTATTGTTGTTACTATGTATAAATCACACATTTTCAGTATCATTAAAAATAACTCCTCAAACAGACAAAAAAGCAAGGCATCAAACAGTTTAGAATCTATATGGTGAGGAGCAGTTTTCTATCTAAAGCGGGGGACCCCATGGAGGTCACTGTCACCAAAGGGGCACAGTGTGATCTACAGTAGCACACCTGCTTCCAGTCTAATTTTTTTGTTTCATTTCTCTTTTACAACACAATATTGATTTACTCCGCCTCCCTTTTCACTGTGATATAAGCAGCACGTGAAAAGTAAAGGACTTAGCAAACTGCCATGAGATGAACTCTACCCCACACCCAGAGGCTCTCATATGCCCCTTTAAGTGTCAATAGAAAATAAATTCAGTTTACCTATCTTGTTCTCTTCCTTAAGTGACTTGACTAGCTTTGACCCTGTGTGTTTCTTCATAAATTTTAGAATTAGCCTATAAGATTCCACTTAAAAAAAAAAAAAAAAAACAGTTGCATTGTACTGATTTAGGAAAATGTCATATTTCTATAAGGGGCATTGCATATTTCTTTCAAAATGGACATGTTTGCCTAATAAGAATATTAACCATTGTTCCCAGCAAAATGAATGTGGACTATTCAGCCAAAGACCATGAACCTAACGTTCTAAGACCTGGACCTTCTGTGCAAAGGTAAATTCCCTCAGATGATCACAGAGAGGACCTCAGCTAGAAACCTTTCTCAGACACCATGGCATGGCCACCCAGATAGTGTACATACGGGTTTCCACGGAGTCCTGAATTATTTTATAGCCACCAGAGGACAAGCATACGAGGGCCAATGAGATCATGGTAAGTAAATTCCTAACTCTGGTTTGGAAACGGAAGTCCAAGTAGTTAAATAAAACTTGAAACATACTAGAGCAAAGGATAAAAAAGTTATTAAGATTCTGTTAAATAATACAATAAAAATGGTAACAGACAAAATGGATTAAAAGACTCATTGTAATCTTAAAATTTTAATTCAAGCTCATTGGTCTTAGATGAATAAATTATTATATTTTTATTAAATGGTGTATGACAAGGTCCATTTGAGACACAGCTCTTTTACTTCCTGGCTATACATCCCTGGGCAAGCCATTTGACATTTCAGAAGCTTGATTTCCTTATCAGCAAAGTGTAAGTAATATTGGCTATCTATCCTGTGTGTGTGTGTGTGTGTGTGTGTTTGAGCTCGCACCAGTGCACATGTGTGTAAACATACATACATACAAGTGCATAATTACATATGTGGGTTATTATATGTGTGTACATGGCTTTTGTTTACTTTGTTTTGGGACATGCAGGAGTCCCTATATGGCTCCAGAATGGCCTCAAATCCCTTATCTCAAGTGATCCTCCAGCTTCAGTCTCCACAGTAGTTAGGACTACAGGGGCACACCATTTTCTGGCTGTATTGTCTATTTATTTATTTATTTGTTTATTTATTTATTTATTATTTCTGTGGTACTGACATTTGAAACCCATGTCTCACCCACTGATCTATACGTACCCAGGCCTTAACTCCAATTTTACATCAACTCACAGAGCTCGTTCAAACCATCAGCTGGGACCTAGGAAGCACTAACTAGGTAGAGGGTTACTCCCATAATTTTTATACTCACTTATCTACTAAAGCTTGTGAATAAGTTCCAGTGAGCTATGTCTCCAAGCCATTTGCATCTTAAAGCTTTTCTCTCCTAACTGTAGAATGGAAATCTTTATTTCCCTCAAAGGGATTTCAAGCCTCAGCAAGCAGACGGTACAGTCCATTCAAAATTCATCCCACAAGGCCACACTTGCCCATTCAGTTTTTAAGAAATTCTACAGCAACAGAGAAATTCTGTGACACTGAAAAGGTATGACACTGTCCACCAATTGGCTTGATGACAATGCTCTGCATCACTGTGGATTCTGTTAAGTGTGGACCACAGACAGTAGATGGCTCTGCCCTCCTACCAGGCTTGAGTCTGAAGGAGTTACAGAAGCTTCCAAAAGTTAAGTCTCTTTTCAAAACATGAAAAATTTTATTTCAAACATTCAGGAGAATATTCTACACTAGAAGGCAGCATTACATGACAGAAAAAGAGATGACCTTGCAGCCAGACAAAGCAGGCATTCCTCAATACTTAAAGCACTACCCCCGCCCCCCCCCCCAAGCTGGGGATGCAGCAGAGTGGAAGCGTGTCTGCTGGAATCATCCAGGTCTGGCTCAATCCTCATCCCTGCACAAACCAAAACTGTAGGTTTTAGTATCTCAACTCTTTAGGAAGCCTTCCTTCCAGTTCTGAGGTTCTGAAGTTCTGTATGTAAGGTACACTTAAAAGGAGGGAGAAGGGGGAATTTTGGTTTACCCTTGCCATTACGTATTATGTAAAGTTAACACCCCTGAAGCTTCAGTTCACCAGTGCTGTCTCCAGGAAAAGAGAATTACAATGGACTCCAGGAGGCAGGGGGCTGCCATCAAGAGTTGTTTCAAGCCTATGGCAGGGCTGAGGTTGAGGAAATAACAAAGGCGTTTGATGAGCTGCCTGGATTGGGAGTCCACCCAGCCTACTAGGCCCCAGAAACCCTTGCATGAAGCTCCACCTCTCAGCTGCAATCTGCACCTACACATGAGCCAGCAGGGCTGCTCTACCCTACCCTATGCATGATGCTCACAGGGATTTTCTGTGGACAAATCACCAAGAATCCTGTGCTTCTCACCCTGCCAGACAGCACTGCTCAGCTTCAGCTGCTGATTACACAGCTTAAACACACATGTAGCTCTTCGTGGTAAGCAGGCAGGCCTACCACAAACCAGTTGGTCTCTGAGGCAGGTTCTAGGCACTGGGCTTTTGTAAAATCACTTCCAATGATTCCAGTATGAAGCTGGAGTGGATAAAGTTCACACCCAGGAGGCAACACACCCATGAACTCATTAGCTAACTAAGCACAGAAAAGCTACCTCTCCAACAACAGTAGATTCGAGTGCTGGAGTTCCAAGTTTCTAACCTGTGTGTCAAAGGGTTTGTGTGTTTACCAGTATAGAGGAAAGATGAAATTATAATGGTCTCAGGACAAACTGTTAGCAGTAATGGTAACTGCAGGTAATGGAGAACTAGCCAAAAGGAGAGAAAGCTCACAAAGACCTGTTTCCACCTCATGAAGGAAACACTAATTGCATCCTCTCAGGTCAGCCACTAACTAGTTGACTAATTACAGTGCAACGCCAGAAGGTGAGGTAGGTAGGGCCTGTATGCAGCCTTAACTACATGAGTCTTACTTGATGACAGGACGAAGCTGATCCTGCAGCTTAACCTTCATAGATTGTTGCTCATGAACAACAGTATACAGTTTGGGGGAACATTTCTCCTGGGCACCATGAAAGCATTAATGCCCAATATTTGCATAGACTACTCACTTTTATGTATTTGCACTGAGGCAAATAGGCCCCTTCAAAGAACTGAGTCACAGACAGACAGCAACTACTCAGAAGGCTGCCTGTGAGGCTGACAGGGTGAGCTGAGGCAGAGCACGATGTGGAGACTAATGAGCTACACTACACACATCTGACACCAAACATCACAAGGTGCTTCAGGGAGGATTGCTATGGTGGACCGGCCCTGGCCCTCTACAGCTCTGCTGAAATGTAAGGCCATGGGACGCTGAAGAGGGGATCAGGGGATGGAGGCTTCTGCCCTCCCGAGTGACTTCCGACCTCTACCCCAGAGCAAGCGACTTCTGGTTCAGGAGCTCCCACACGCACACACACAGCTCCCCAGCTCCTACTTCCATTCTCTCCACCGGCCCATTGTGCTTATCTGGGTTTCTCTGGAGGACGGAGCCAAATCCAACCTTGTGTGACACCCCACCGGCTGGTAGATACCACCAGTTTAAGTGTAGCACAGAAATGGAACTCACTTTCTCATCGAGCACCTTATGAGAACAGGGTTTAGACGCACCCTTGTGTCCAAAATGGCATGACAAACTCCACCAGACACTGGACCAAACTCAGAGTGAACTGTGCCTATGGGGAGACTCCAATTTTCCAAAAAGAGAATAATCTATTTATTGGGGAGAATAACTTACTTTTAGACAAGTCAAATTGGTTACTAGTACTATGCACCGTCTCTTAAATGCTCAGAAACCCTCAGGTTACTGGTTCTAGATTTTTTGCCAGAGATAAAAGCCAATCTTATTTTTCTTTGTGTAAGAATTTCTCCCTTGGGTGGGGAAAAAACAACAACAATAAAAACCAAAACCGGGTAATATTAGCTTTCCTTCTGGAAAGCATGGTGAGAGGAAACTCCAGAAACAGCCATGAAGCTTCTGCAAGCTCCTGGGAACTAAGCAATCCCTGCGTGAGAGACTAACCTCAAGCAGAGCGGCCGCTCACTTCCTCTCCCATGGACACTCTAGACTATGCTGGGGTGGAGATGATAAACAATACAGAATTGACAAGCACCCAACTCCCTTGCGGCGGCTGCTCTGTGCTCTGCCTCATTTCACAGTGGAGCAACAAACTTTGACCCCTTCAAAGTCTCTCGTGTCATACATTTCGCCTACTCAAAGACGTTATTCTTTATCTCTTTCCCCGCATCACAAAAGTCCTCCTCTGTACTTAATGATCCTAATTAGCATACAAACAAATTTGAATAGATCCGCATTAAAATGAACTTCCCACAATATCCTGAAGCTCCAGCCACTGCTCCATTTCTCACCTAGCATTCTCTCCTCTCACTCCGTTTCCACCACTCCATGGCCCGGCTCTTGTCAGGGACACAGCAGTTTGCCCTTTGCCAAAACTATCCACCCCTTACCCTTCTCAGCAGCCAAGTCCTATCCTTTGCTTCCTCAATGCTACCCCTTCTGGTTTCCTTTCTCTTTCTTATGTGGAGGTCCTTATTCCTCAGCTCTCAACTCTCCCCTGTCTCCATAGGCAATCTTACATGGTACTATACTTTTAAATGCCCATCTCTGTGCCAGTAACTATCAAGGTTCCTCGCTAGCCTGACTTCCCTGCTAAGCTCCAGCCTCACGTGTGCTGCACTGGGTGAATGCATCTACATAGCATTTCATCTGGATATACATGAACTACAACTCTTAAGACAACAATAACAGCATGGGCAGCTACAGCGAACCTTTACTGAGAAATCACGGGGGTTAATCATGTTTTAAGAGCTCCAGGAGTATTAATTAATCCATTCACTTTTCACATCAACCAAAAAGCTTATATACAATTACCATACCCATTTTGTAGATGAGGTCATTGAAAACATTTGCCTAATAGTCTACAGGCAATACATAACAGAATCATAAGATTCAAAACTAATTCTTCCACCCCAACCCCCCCCCCTCCAAAAAAATCCACTTTTTGGTATTGAGCCCAGGGCCTGTGTGCAAAGGCAAGCCATCTACCACTAAACAACATCTCCAAACCTGACACAAAATCTTGACTCTCGTCTTTCAGACCTGTTCCTCTCCACCCTCACATTTCTCGCCTTGCTGTCTCTGTCTCACCATTAAACTCGAAGTACATCCTGAGTAGCTCTTTACTTCTACTAGACCCAAGGCCCAGCCTCTCCCTTCCCATTCAGAACTGACACAATTTGGTTTAATAGTTGTCTTGTTGTTGTTCTTGCTCTGGTTTGTTTGCTTGCTTACTTACCTTGTTTTCTTTCATGGGGAGGGATTCAACAGGGATGAGGTGGGAATACGGGGGACCAGGAGGAGAACAGAATTGGGGTGTATGATATGAAACCCCCAAAGATTCAATTAAGAAGTTAAAAATGCATTTTAATAAAAAAGAACTGACTGAAGAATGATGTAACTTTTTGCCCTTCTTTGCCTCTGCTCTCATCAACCCCCTTTCCCTTCTCTTCCTCCCCTCCCCTGACTCTTGTGTGTTGTGAAGTTGAAAAACATACATGTATTTAAAATGTTCCTTACAATCTTCTAGTGGTTTCCAGTGGCCTCATTTAAATAAAATTAAAATTCCTTGATGTAGTTTAGAGAGCCACGGTCCTTCTCTTTGATCAAGTCCCTCGCCACATCCTCATCATCACCCTGGCACATCATCTTTCTGGTCCCTGCAGGCACCTGGCAAAGCTCATTCTAAACTTGATGTTTCTGCAGAGCATCCATCCCCACTGCCTGAGAGGCTTCCCTGAGATTCCGACTTCCCTGATTGCTTCCTGACATGTATCAGTTCAACCTGTACCTTCTCTAACCTCCCTATACACAGAGTCTCCTCTGGCTGTAGAGCTTTACGTTGCTCTAGCACTCAGAACAGCTGGAACTGCCATGCACATCCAGCTGCTTACTATACTTCCTTCCTCCACCATACAATATATTTATCCATGACAAGAAGGACTGGCTAGGGCAGTGAGTAGCACTTACCCAGTGTTTTGCAAAGATGAATTCAAATTCCCAATTCATTTACACATTCTCCTAGTAGTGAAGTTGGCAGCTATTCAGAAAGTGTGTGATTACACACAGCATTCTGTCTTAGCTGTTTCACATGGACAGAAAGCTCAGTTACTCTTCTGGATCTATTCATTCTACCTAGAAACTTATGGAGAACAAACATAGGCTTTTACTTGTTCTGTATCTGAATTGTGCTGAAGAAAACCACATTTAATGTCAGTTTGGCTATACGGGTTCCTGCAGCTCACTGTCAACCTGGAGCAACAGCACACACCCCCACACTTGCTGTCCTCCTCGGACATGTGTATGAGGCATGAGACACTCAGGACTATCATATAACCTCAAAGAAAGCAGGCTTCACCTTTCACAGAACACACCCTAAAACCCACCTTCAGTGCGGGCTAACGCTAATGTCCTCTCCCTCAGTGTGGGCTAACCAACACTAATATCCTCTCTCCTCAGTAACATCCTCTCCCCTTCAGTGAGGGCTAACGTCTTGGGCCTCCTTGAGCCGAGAAGCAAACTCTGGAGCCTGGTAGGCCCTGGGTTGGCTTTTGTCATTATGTGTCATTATTCAAGGCACAGAGTGTGTTTCTCTCAGGATCTGTGAACAGGAAGTGCTGTAAACGGCAAGTGTGCACAATGAAAGCTCAGTCATATGGATATGTGCACTTGTATGGCGGCAGAGTGCTCAGCTCTTCAGAACTGTGGTTTCTCTATCCTCCTCCTCAGGATGTGGCATCAAAAACAGAGGAACTGATGACAATATAAACATCTAACTAATACAAATTATAGTGAGTCCAAGACTTAAAGAGTAAGGGGCATGAACGCATACACACACACACACACACACAGAGAGAGAGAGAGAGAGAGAGAGAGAGAGAGAGAGAGAGAGAGAGAGAGAGAGAGAGAGAGAGCCACCCAGGGCCTGTTGGCTCGAGAGTCTACTTCTCAGCTTGAAGAGGCCTACACACACAGCCAACTGGGACTATACGTGTGTTCACAATTGCAAAGTCAAGGAGACACAAAGACAGGAAGAGCAAGGACACTAACAGCAAAGCTCCCCTGGAAATGTCTCACAACCTGGAGTAGTCATGTTGGGGGACAGGCATTCTACGCATTATCTTGTTCCAGTCCTCTGCAGCTCTGAGATATGTCAATTCCAGGATTTATCATCTTACACATTTTGAGAAAGAAAAAGAAGTTAGAGGAAGATGCAAAGAGTTTATCTGGATTTGCGTTCCTTTCACACTGTTCTTCACATGGTTCTCCTGTTCACTGAGGTATAGAAATGTCACCTGTAGTTTTCTGCATTTACTGTTTTATTATTATTTTGAAAAAGAAAGAAACCTTGAGAAGGAATGTGAAAATTGGCAATGTGAGCTCCTCTGATCTCATATCCAAGGCATATCTTACACAGCAATGCTTTTGAAGATTGTAGGCTTCTACTCATTGTGGAGTCCATACCAAGACTGTCTCACTAGTTACAATTCAGAGAGAAATAGCACTGAAGTGTTCATGATTAACTCAACACATTTTTTAAGAAGAGGACAGTGCTCAGATAGGGTTTCTGTATGACAGATTAGAGAATGCCACCATCAAGCCTCTTCTCTGGGTAGTGTGGGAAAAGGAAAGGAGAGGACAGAAAAGGCAAAGGACACAGCTTCTGCTGAAGTGTGTATACAAGCTTCAAGTCTCACAGCTGGACGAGGCTGGGCAGGGCTTCTCAGTTAAAAGCCTGCCTGGCTCCAGTGCTCATTGTTATCTGGGGACAATAAAAGAAGGACATGTTCCCCCAGACCAGCAACCCTGATTCTGAAGTTTGGGTTCTAGTGAAAAGAATAATCTTCCTTTCCAATAGCTTGTGGTATACCATAGTGTATATAAAAGCCAGTTTCACATACTTTGGATCCTCTATGTGAGCTGAAGCCACAAAATAGTACCTGCAGTTGAGAAACAGTGAGGTGTGGTGACATACTGCAGTCTTCAGAGCATAGGGGCCAAATGGGGTGCTCAAATGTTTCCAATCAGAGTGAAGGAAAACGTGAGTTCAGAGCACAAGATAAGCACCCCATCCAAACAGCACTGCCAGCAAGATAGTGCCATGCCGAAGAAATCTTAACCATCAACACATTGGCTCCTGGGACAGCTACAGAGGCAGAGCAACTGGACATTTACTGAGCACTAACTAGAAATAGTTCTAAATTGATGGCAATGTCCTCCTATATATATGTTTCTCTTACTGGTTGATGAATAAAACACTGATTGGCCAGTAGCCAGGCAGGAAGCACAGGCAGGGCTACCAGACCAATAAATAGAAGGCTGGGGAGAGGAAGGCAGAGAGAGAGGTCACCAGAGAGACACCATGCTGCCGAAGGAGTAACATGACTGATTACGGGTAAGCCACAGCCTTGTGGCAATACATAGTTTAACAGAAACAGGTTAATAATTAAGAGAGAGCTAGCTAGTAAGACCCCTAAGCCACTGGCCAAACAGTTTATATTTAATTAATATGTCTCTGTGTGCTTATTTGGGGCTAATCGGCTGAGGGATCAGGTGGAACAAAACCTTTCGTCTACACTTGACAAGGGTAAGTGAAGACCTGCTGGAACAGGTTTAAGAAAAAAGATGATTTCTGGGAAATGTCAAGCATTCCCATATAGCTTCCCACATTCTTCCATGAAGTCTCTTTTAAAATGTAATAATGCAAGAAACACGAGTACTAATACATGCTCAGAGTATATTATAGCTGCCGTATTACTTTTAGGTATGTCAATTATATCTTAACAGAAGTATTTTATTGTGTTGACTGCTTTATTAAGATCTTCTATCTAGCATACACTAATTAAAATTTTATGCACATTTTATTCAACTGATAAAGAAGAAACAATGAGCTATAGTGCATCTGGCACTGGTCAAAAGGTCAGGAGGTCTGGGCATTCTAATTTAGTGTTGGCCAAATTCAGAGTATTCTTCTTGCATTTCTAATTTAACAAAGTAATTTACACTTCTATAATTCATTTTATCATATGCTTCCCAGAAACATCCAATGGAATAGCGAGGATGCTAAATATCTACCTAGGAAGGTAATAAAGACTGCCTGACCTGGAGGGAAACACTGCTCTTCTTCGTAACTCAAGAGGTAACCGGAGGTGAAAGAGACACTTCCTGATAAGCACAGGACCTCTACATGCCCCAGACCCAGGTTCAGGATGCTACGGGGCTGCCAACCAGGACACAGCATGGCCCAAAAGGGCAAGTAGAGAGGTGGGGTTCCAATCCCCGTAGTGGTTGTATCTCCTTTTTGACAGGCCTGTTTATCTTCTGTTTCTCTGACAATTTGCCTGCTACTGGAATGAGGGGGTAGTCACAGGAGGTTTGTATTCATTTCTACATGTCATATATGTTAGGTGATACAATACAAAGAATTACAAAGTGGAAACCTTATTGCTGAGAAATGCAGAGAAGCAACTGTAGCTAACAGTTACTGCACTTTTACTATCAACTATTTACTATGTATTATTCTAAGTGCTTCCACAAATTACCTCACTATTCCCCAAATCTCGTAAGATAGATGTAACCAACAATCCAGTTTTACATATGGCACAAACAAAAGTCACAGCTACACAGTTACATATTATTAAGTTTCGGGATGGGGAGGTGGAGATCCACACACACACACACACACACACACACACACACACACACACACGCACGCACGCACGCACACGCACTTTTGCAAGCATGAAGCCTTCCTTCTCTAAAATTCCTCAGAGGACAGAAGATCCTGGTTTAAGAAACCAGGAAACACAGCTATGGAGAAGAGAGCCATGGCATTCAGATGCACAGAAATCTATGAACAAAATAAGTACCTTGATGCTGATGCTGAAGAACTGGCTTTCATTAACTTCCAGCACAATGGAAGTGGGAAACTAACAACACATTAGAGCTCATACCTATCAGAGGCTCTAGATAGATTTACATTTCTAGTAAAAACAAAGTATTGACAACCCAGGGAGGCAGAACATAACAAAAGAAATCTAATATGATGCCATCAGAAGCTGTACCCTAACTGTTCCACTCAGTAATGGATGCTTTGTCCTATGAAGACAGAGTTAGAGGCAGCTATGTGCCGTTGTCTACCTTGTGCTGTGGAATATAAGAAAACCAAGGCTTCATTTCTAAGAACTATAAGGAACTCAAGCGGGACAGATTCATTTTGAGTTCTGTTTGCTTGTCAAGCAAACATTTACTTAGCAAGTAAATGGACTGTGGTAGTCTGACCTTGTGACTTGAAGGGCCACAGAAACAATTTTCCATACAAGATACTTACATACTCAAAGAAGGAAGGGTTTAGACTGCGGCTAGGGACATCACAGGGACAGTACCCCTGACATTACTGACAAACGTCCTCTATGAACAGGAAAGCAAATACATAACACATTTTTGAGTAGTTCACTTCAATGCTGCCTCTGGGAGAAGGACAGAAATGCATCTGTCCTCGGCTCAACATCCCGAACCTCAATCCTGAGAGGTGTGTCACCACCTCACCTGCTCACTTTCATTTCCATCAGGTGCGTGCAGGCTCACCTCACAACACGCACCTGCCATTGTCACACACTCCTCAAACATCCTGGCACTTCCACAACTGCCTCCCACTTCCCACGGAATGAAGGCATTCTGTGCAACTTCGTCTTCCCTCCAAAACGCTTCGTGCTCGCTCTCCACAGAGGGAAAAGGGAGCAGAAAATCTCTCTCCTCCTGCTCCAACACAGACATCTAAGTCCTAAGGCCATCCATCCCTCTCCTTTAGAAAAGGGCATGCATACTTACAGCCATTGTCAACCTCTCACTGATATCGAGTCGTGTCTCCTCCCCACCTAAAGCACAACAGAGACTGACTTTCCTGCTCACATGGTGGGACGGCTGAAAGGTGCAGACATTATGCTGGCCTGCCCCTGTTACCTGGCAGAATCCACTCAGACAGTACCCCGGTCAGCCCGGGTTCCCAGGGTTCCATGGGAACTAAGTCTGCACACAGGTGTAGAGGACTCCTTTAAAAGACAGACTCCTGCCCATTTATGCTCTCTGCCCCTCTTCTCTTCTCTCTGCCTCTTTCTCTTGTGACCAGCCATGGCGGTCAGCCATTAACCCTGTTCTCTTCTCCCTTAGTCTCTCTACTCTGACAGGCCTATAATAAACTGGTTAATATATCTCTTAGTCTCATGTCTCATCTTACGCCTCTTCTTCATTTCTAACTTAAACAAAAGAATAACAATGGTCCTGTGCATAGTGACCGGAAGTGGCCTAAGTCATGTCTGAGCTACAGTATTTCATTGCTAGAGTGACAGCCTCTAGAACTTTCTGCTCAATTTCTGTGATCATGGACGCACATACTGAAACAGAAGTTTCTGGCATCCAGGGGTCCTGAGCAACAACAATGAGCAAAGTGCCTTGATAATTTTTATTGAATTTGTCATGTGAGAAGCACTGAAATCCTTGGGTTGTGAATGAATACAGTGCAACCCCATCTACTGTACTGATGGGCATTACCCTGTCTCCATCCTACCACCTTCTTACGTGAAGCACAGGAGACAAAACCCTGATGGGATTCTGGTGCTAACTGCTGACAACCATTAAATGTGACCAGTACCAAGTTGCAGAGTCTAATAAGAGACCAGGGGAGATCAAAGTGTACCAGGAAAGATATCAACCAACCAGCAGTTGTAAACTTAATGCAAGTGTGTAGACTGCGAATGGAAATGGCCATCAGGACTTGTTCCAAGCCACTCTCTGGGGTTTCAGTTTCATTATTCTCATATGTTATACATCCAAAGAATACTGGAGAGTCCATCTAATTATGAAAATAATCTTAAAAGAGAAATGTAAGGCTATCTATTTCATCATACTTTTTTCATCACACACAGACACACGGACAGAAAAAGAAAAGCGTCCAAGTTAGTCTACATTAAAAATGTATCATCAAGTACATCTTGAACTGAATACATGAATGCTGTAATTCCAGAGGACATTTTATGTGTCACTATATTTACGACAAATGTTTGCAACTGTGATTCCTGTCCCCTGAGACAGAGACCTAGCTGATCCTCCTAAGGAAAGTTCCCACTGAACCTGTGACAGCTAGTACCACAATCCAGAGTCATTTGGGAGGAGGAAACATCAGTTGAGAAAATGCCCCCCTCCCCCGCAAGATTAGCCTGTGAGCAAGCCTACAGTGTGTTCTCTTGACAGATGACTGATGTGTCAGAACCCAGCTCACTGTGGGCTGTGCTACCTCTGTGCACATGTATGTAGTCCTCAGTGCTATGAGAAAGAAAACTGAGCAGGCCATGGGGAGCAAGCCAGTACAGCAGCATTCCTTCACGGCCTCTGCATCAGTTCCTGTCTTCAGGCTCCTACCTTGAGTTCCCTGATGGACTACAAGCTGGAAGCTAAAATAACCCTTTCTTCCTTAAGTTGCTTTTGCCCATGGTAAAAACAACAGAGCAAAACAGAAAGCAAAACACTTGGGTGGGGGCTCAGCTCACTGGTTCAGACAACTGGTCTCCCTTCCTTTCCAACAGAGGAGTACTAGCTGAAGACAGGGTTCCCTCGGAGAACCATCACAGAGGCAGACCTCAGAAGAGCAGCTATTTCACCCATTCCTGTGCTGTGCAGCAGAGACAGCCCTAATCAAAGAGCTGTCTTCATAAGGATTTACTTAGTGTCTGTCTACCAGATGCCAGACAGGTAGATGGACTCCATAGTCATCCAACAGTCGTTTTTACCAAGGGCATCTGCCATGTGCTTGGTGCCAGTCCCACACCAGGTATCACACACCTTGCCATTTATGATTGATTTCCTTCAGCCCTGCCAAGACTGTGCTATGGGGAACCAGGCCTAGCACTGGCTCCATCTTTCAAGTTAAAGAACCAGGCAAAGATAAGGATCTGACCAAGGAGAAGACAGCTGAATTCAGGCCTGCCAGGCACCAAAGCCCATGCTCACACCACACTATGACTAAGCAGGGAAATCAGCATACACTGCAGAGTCCTAAAGTCAAACCTGTATATAAATCTAGACAAATTAAGCCAGGGAGGGCAAAATTGCTGTACACCTAGCTAATTCAAAAGCTAAATGACCCTTAAAAATGCTTTGGTTAAAAAAAATCAATAGCAATAATTCTTCCCTGTGTTGTTCATCTTTTTCTTTGCTATTGATGGGAACTTTGACTCAATAAAAGATGCCATTGCTTGAATTTTTGCCATCAGTACCTCACTAAAGTTTTCTTCTCTAAGAAAATAAAAATGTATCAAGTTCTTTAAAAAATGACTAGTATTAAAACAAAATATCACGGAGATCAAGAAAATTCTACTTTTGGTCAACTTTTATGGACCTCTGCAAAATGTATCAATTAGAAACATGGACTTTGTGGCAGGTCACATAGTAATTACAAAAAAAAAAAAAAAAAAAAAAAAAAAAGCTGTCAATCCAGGGATCAGAAAGACAAGCAGAGGTTCAAAGGACTTGCCAATACTGAGCAATAGGCAAGAGATGTAACAAAGAGCTGGTAACACTCAGAAACCACATTTGAGCTCATAAAAGCTCACTAGCATTTACCCCTCTCCTAGAAGTAAAACACTGGTGGAATAAACAAGAGCTCTAGCAGTCATCAACAAACTCAGCATGTTGCCAAAGGGCAACAAAGTGTAAAGTCAAGGACATTACAGTATAGACTGTGTCCAATCATGGTGAACTTTGACACAAAAGGATTAATCCGTATATATCTTGTCTCAACAACTAAGATTCCAAAGCAAGAAACACTCAGGAAAAGGCAGAAAACAAAATTCACCCTGAATTTTTCCTTGCCTTCTTAACCAAGAAGACTATACATCACAGCTTATTATGCTGGGAAAACAGGTCGTCTTAAGAGACACAACTGATACTTAGGCCTTTTATGGGAAAGTCAAAGAAGCTGGTGGCAAGCTTCAGGCAACATCTGAATTAAAATTATAGCCATCAGGGTGAATGAAGCCTGAGGCCAGATGGTGACACATCAACACTGGTCCTGGTTCAGTAACTTGCAAATAGTCTTAGAGGGTTTTCCATAACCCTTTGCAAGGCAGCTGTGATTACAATGCGGCTGGTTAACTTAACCCCAGGGTCCACACCTTGCTGCAGCAATCAGCTGGGTCAAGAGCTACACAGAAGGCAGAAGGAGCCTCTGCTCTTCTGCCACTGACACTCTCAGGACACGTTTGAATGCGAAGAAACACAAGTGACATTTCTGACACATGTGACATCTTTAACACACTACAGGAAGGCATGGAAAGAGAAGAAGGGCAAAAGGAAAGCGAATCACAAGAGGAAGATAAGTGGGAGAGGACTACTTATTATGACCAAAGGACAAGGACAGCATGCCAGCTCATCCCATCCCAGATGACTGACAGCTCCCAAGCACACAAACCAGCTCTCATCCCTTCCCTTTGTGCTGGCACATAAACTCTTAATAAAGAGCATTCGAATCAATTCTTTGCTCCCCAATTTCCATTATAATATTTCTGAAGACCATATGAGGAAATGAGTGATAGAACCACATGACACATCTGGGTATGTTCACTCACACTCAGAGACCAAGCAGTCATCATGTTTACTTCTGGGAACTACAGCTTTCAAAGCTCACAGAAAAGCTGGAATTGCTCAGAAACTTGAGTCTAAGCTAGGGGAGGAACTCAAAAGCAAACAAGTGGGGGCCCAGATATGCCCAGCTTATAAAAGAGAAGCCTTCTCAGACCTCAAGAATGCTCACTTGGGAAATACCTATTGCTGTGTGCCAGGGCCTCCAGGGAGGAAAGAGAGATCAAAGGGCAAAATAGAATTTCAGCTCAATAGAAGACTTTCCAACCAACAGCTCTGTACCACAGAAGAGATTATTCTAGAAAGGAGTGCCAGTTTCTGGGGACAGTAGACAGCCACATAGCAGAGGTGCTCCAGAAGAATTAATCAGAACAACTGATTAAGTGTTTGAGATGAGGTCAGGGTACAAAGTGAACTAGATCTAGGGCATCTATTACAAATACATAGTCAGAGCTGGCATGGTGGTACATCCCAGCACCTGGGAGGCAGAGACAGGTAAAAAAATTGAGTTCCAGGATAGCCAGGGCTACACAGTGGAAATCCTATGGTAACATTTTGTTCGTGCTGTAGCAAAGCTTGCCTGAAGATCAGAGTGCAGAGCTAATCACTAGTTAGTCACAGAGACCAGGCAGTGGTGGCCTACACTTTTAACCCCAGCACTAAGGAGGGAGAGGCAGGAGTAATATGGCTGGGTGAAGCGAGGAATATAAGGCGGGAGGAGACAGGAGCTCACTGCTGTTAAGTTTAAAATCCCCGTTTACTGGAAACCCAACCAGCAAGTCTGTCCAATGGCAGGGAAGGAAGAGTGGTTTTCCACAGCCACCTGGTACCAGGGGAGTCAACTCTACTTGGCTTTGGCTCCAAGATGTTATTCTTAAAATCCGGGGTTATTGGAAACCCACTGCTGCTGATGTAATAAACCAATCAAACCGAATTAGTAAATCCAGGTTTAATCTGAGCAAAGTATTCCTGGGTGATCCCAGGAAAGAGGAGAGAACCTCGAGGTGAATCCAGAGATGGTGATGGTGATTTTAATGCCCTCGGGGGTGGAGCTGCCAATGGTGGGCTTTTTAGGGGCAGAGTCTAGACTCAGGCAACTCCAGGGGAAGGGCCCAGCTGCTTGGCACCCCAAGGGCAGGGTTTGGAACTGGGGCCAGCTGGAGATCCCAAACATCCAAACCTCTTTGGATAGATATATACACCTAAAACAACTATATTCAGTCTGAGTGCTCAGAATGAGGATTTGTGGAGACAGGGTCTTGCTCACTTTGGTCCGAGGATTCAGTAGAGGCAGGAACTAGAGGCTGGCTGCTCTGTTTCTCTGATCTTTCAGCATTTACCCCAACATCTCTCTCGCTCCGGGCTTTTATTATTAAGACCAATAAGAACTAGTGCTACGAAACCCTACACACACACATACATATACACAGATGCATACACACGATCAGAAAACAATTTAACAGAACATTGTAAAATAACCAAGGAGAAATAACCCTTATCAAGCTCTTCCGGTAGTTCTCATGTGCTCGAGCCTCAGAACTAGACTAAACCAAGTGACCTGGGGAGCCCCTTCCCCTCTCCTTCATGTTGCTTCCTCTCTAGCCTGAGGTTAAAAGGCCTCCCCTTACTCTGGGAGCACCTATTTAACTACCATCCTATCTCACGTATCTGTTCTCCCAAATTCCCTGGATAAGAACAGTCAAAGTTTCTGCATCTACATTTTTAACCACAATTTACCCTGTTTGTGACGTGTGCCCCCAAGCCCTCTTGATCCCTAACTGACTGTTTCTTTTCCATTTCCACCTGGCACTGACTGCTCTGCGTGAAGCTGTAATCTGGATGGTCAGCACCGTGTTTTTAATAGTCAAAGCCATGGTCTTTGAATGTTATGTTTCAAAGAAGTTTCAGTTTACGTATCTTTAAATACTGTATTCCATCTATTTGAAAAGACCTAGCTGTGCTTTCGGGTATAAACATGGTCAGAAAGATTGGCAATCTTCCTCTTTCAGAAGCACTCGGGGCCAGGCTATCTAGCTGGAAGCAGCCCCGTGCCACTCTCTGCTCCCTTCTCTCCACAACACTTCTAACAGTGGTCATTAACTAGGCCACCAACCTGTGTACTTTACATGCTGCCACTGATTATGGTTTATTTTCTTTTCCCTATGGCCAAATGGACCCTGAAGCTGAAAAGGTCAAGTAACTCATTTCCTAAAGTCCGAGCACTACAAAAGATTCCTGTGGAGAAACAACCCACTCTGTGTGGTTCTAGTGCCGACATACCACTATACTATGATGCCTCTGAACAACACTAACAGCTCCAAACTTTCCGACTGAAAAGTTTACCAATGCTATGGTTTTAGCATAATAAATCGACTGGTAGTGCTGTGGGTGAATTGGAAGGGAATTAATTTGAGGTTGGGAAAGCAATTAAAGATGTAATAATTTAGGCACAAGGCCATAATGGTCGGCACTGGATGCTGGCAATGGGAAGAGAAAAGACAAAGACAACAAAAATTATAAAAGATGAATGGAAATAATCTGGCAATGGTTGAAACATGTGAAGGAAGGAAAAGGAATCGAAGCTGATTTAAATTGTATGTCTGTGCGGCCATGAAGCAAAAAGGGGGCCATGAGCTGAAAGAGAGAAGACAAAGTTTATGGGGAAGAAATGATAAATCTGTCACAATTGTTAGAATAAAACAATCAGATAAAGAAAGGTAACTACTTCAGAATTCGCCTGTTTTCAAAACAAGTGTAAAGATAACCTCTGTTACTCCTGTAGGTGACAATAATACCAATGAAAAGGATGTTGGGTCATTCAAGAAAACAGACCTGTGAGCTCAGTAAATATCCTGGTATCTCTTCCAGGTAACCTCTTTCTCTCCCCAACTTGCAAAAACTGCAGTGCCTGCAAATTCCAGCCCCATTCCATCTGAAGAAGATGGTTAATAGGTCTCATCTGTTTAGTTGGAAAGCATGTAGCAGGTCCTTCATGGGAAGACCACAGACAATTGTCTGAGTGGAAATTTATGCAAAGTAACAGATTAGTAGCAGTTTTACATCAGCATGGCTTCATGTCTCATCATTTTATACAGACTGCTAATAGAGTTTAGTATTAGAATTTGAAAAGGAACAAAAAATGGAAAGCTCTCCCTGCAGAATTTATTGTACTCTTTCAGCTATTATGGGTTTCATTACAGATTTCTACTCTAAGGCATTATTCTTTGTTTTATTTTCAAAATGTGGCTCACACTTTTCAAATGGCTTTCTGGGAAACCTCCTCCACATTTGCATGAATTCAGATGAAACTTGTCCTCTATCTGCTGCCGTCATTCTGTTCAGCAGCTTGTTACATATTTTATAGGGTTAGGGTGTGATTAATAGTGGACTCCTCTACAGCATTCCTTATGACTACAAAGTCAATAAAGCTCAGCAAATAGACACAAACAATGCTTTTAAATATTTGGTCTTACAATTTTTAAATGGCACGTTCTAAAAGAAGTGCTATGATGTGGATGAGGACACAGTTCAGGGCAGCTCAGGACAGCTAGCTAAGACTTAGGTGAAGAAAGTTCCCTACTTGACTCCTCCCCATCCTTTGCAACAGTAAATGTCCTCCTGAATTTCACCTCAAGCTCAGAGAAACAGAACAAGGGATTTACTGATTTGACCCCAATGACTGCTACGCAAACCAATGAGGCTGCTTTTAGTAAAAAGACATTCAGAACATGGCTAAAGGCTAGGAGGTGGTGGGCGCACACCTTTGATCCCAGCACCAGGGAGGCAGAGGCAGGTGGATTTCTGTGAGTTTGAGACCAGCCTGGTCAACAAGAGCTAGTTCCAGGACGGCCTCCAAAGCCACAGAGAAATCCTGTCTCAAAAAAACAAACAGGGGCTAGAGAGATGGCTCAGAGGTTAAGAGCACTGGCTGCTCTTCCAGAGGTCCTGAGTTCAATTCCCAGCAACCACATGGTGGATCACAACCATCTGCTATGAGGCCTAGTGCCCTCTTCTGGTGTGCAGATATACATGGAAGCAGAATGTTGTATACATAAAAAATAAAATCTTAAAAAAAGACAAACAAACAAAAAACAAAAAACAAACAGAACATGGCTAAGTTTCCAGTGGTATGGGGATGTTGAGGAGGCATTCAAAACCCAACCCTGCATCCTGTATGCTCACAGGACAAAGGTATACATACCAGGTCATGCCTCAGTAGAGCCAACAGTGGCTCCTTTTTTAAAAATGAGTAACAGAGAAACAAGTGCTGGGTGTTTTTGAAAGGCACTTTGAAAGTGCCATGAACAATAACTCTGATGCACTGCAAAATGAGAACTTCAAGTGCGTAGGCTTTGGTGTCAAGTAATTAAGCTAACACTTGCACAACGCACCAGTGAAAACGACAGTGAAGTTCAGGGACCAAGCACTATCTGATAATTGTTAGCTCAATGGTCATATCCTACACTGCCAGGGCTGTTTCACTAGAAATGAGCATGAAGTATTAAAAATGGGGAAATACTTTCTCCTATACTTATTAGTCTAATTTTTTTGAAACTAAAGATATTGAAGTTCATGGACAGACTGTTGGACACAAAACACTAAAAAATCACCTCTTTCCTAGGAAAATCCAGAATTTTTCCGTAGTGGTTTTTAAAAAGCATCATTGCTATAAAATTACCTACTGGAAAAATACTGCATATTCCAGACAAAATGAAGCCTTATTCATTTAACAAAAACTCATTTTAAAGACAAGAAGATTCAATACAGTATTATTAGTTTAAAGACAGCCCCTGACATCTGAGCTGCCCACGAGAGACCAGCACTCCTACCGTCAAACACCTCTTTTCTGGAAAGAAGAATAAAACAAAGTTTTTTTTTTCAGTCTTGCAGTAAAGCAATCATCATGAAGGAAAACAATGACAAAAATAAATGCTGGCCCACTACTCACAGAATGCTTCCCAGGATATTTCAGTTTAAGTATGTGTTCACACTTACATATAAGAAAATTAACCCTTGGGTATACCATTCTGAGACTAAAGAAGTATAGACTTATTATGTACCATTTACTCCCCCACAGCAACCGCAAAATAGTTTCAACAACACAAACATACCCAGAATTGTCTTTTGGCAAACAAAGGTCTTCCTTCCACTGGTAGGGCTTCTTTTTCACATAGCGCACACACATGAAACTACTCAGTGCATGGCCTTGTGAAGTTTACTTCCTTTACCTTGCATGACACCTGAGAGGCCATGTTCTGTGTCTTATCCGAAGCTCAGTAATCATGAGCAGGACTCCATCGCCCTACTCCACATTGTTGATGGACCACAGTTTAGCTGCCAATCACAAGGCAGTAAAAGGATGGTGTCCCACTTTTCCCAGCTGTCAATAACGTCACTATAAGCATCCTTCTTAGGCTTCTGGGTGAACAAAGTTTACATCTGTCTATAACACAGAATAGCAGGGTCAAACACAGATGTATGTTTATTTTATAAGAAACTGTCAAACTGTTTTTCAAAGTGGCTGTGTGTTTTTATATTCCTACCAACAGTATATGACAATGCCAGGTGTTCCCTCCCTTATCCTTTTCCAGATGTGGTCCTATGGGTTGTTTTTAGAGAATTATTATGTGTTACAGCTGTATCTCGGGGGGCATGTGGATGTCCCATCATTTCAATCTGCATCTAATAACCAGGTGAGTTGAACATCATTACCACCTGCACGTTGTCTCTGGTAAAGGACCCTCTCAAATCTTTGGCCTTAGAAAGGAAAACTGGTAAGATGTGTGTGTGTGTGGGGGGGGGGGTAATTCCGTGGAAGAGCACTTCCCTAACGTGTGTGAAGTCCTAGCACAAACAAACCCATCTCCAAAACTGGGTTGTCTGATTACTTATTGTTGAGTTTGGAGAGCTCTTTGTATATTCTGCCTAAAAATCCTCTGCCGTATATTGGATTTGCAGGTATTTTCTCTTCCTATACTGTTCCATAACATATCTTCTTAAATGTCAGCTTTTTAAAGCCTCAGTCTTTTACCACAGCCTTTCATTAAACCATGTGGCATGGCATTATAATAAGCACACTACAAGACAAAAAGCATGGCATCGTGCTAAAACTTTCAGGAAAGACTGCTAGGGTGACGCTTCAAGCAAGACTCAAATCGGAAGTACCTAGAGAGAAGAGGGTAGGGGGGGTGGGAAGTGAGGAGTGGGGGGTTATGGATGGATACACGAAGAAGTAGCGCCTGGGCCATTCTCAAGCTTTGCCTGGAGCAGAACAGTAGCTCCATCTCCCCCCTCCCTCTTCCATGTGTTATTCTGTTGTCTCCCACATCACACATTCCCATCCCATTCACTTCCTCTTTCCCTTTGCTTCCACCCTCCACCCCTGCACCACCTCCCCTCGGATAAAGCAATATCTAAGAGAAAAAAAAAGGGGGGGGAACTGAAAATCTCACCATGGAAGCAAAGAAATGCATCTGGCTACTAGAAAAGAATTCACTAGAAGCAAACAAGAAGAAAACCAATTAGGAGAGAGCTACACTCCGGGCAAGAAATGATGCTGCAGTCAACTGGCCAGGGGCAGTGCAGAGGAGCCAAGTCAGAGCTTACTGTTAGAGCTCCTAGACTCACAATGGACTGTAGAGCCGAGTGAAAACAAGGAAGAAGGGTTGAGAATGACTCCCAGAATTAGCGGTTAAGTGCTAGAGTGAGCGATCATGGCATTTACTGTGATGGAAAGGACTGATGGGAGGAGTGAAGAGTCAGGCTTTCCATTCAGGACGAGTTACATTTGAAATGCCTAACAGACATGCCAACACAGATTCCTAGACTATGGCTGGAACACAAGGGAAAGAGATAAATGTGAGAGCAATAAGCATGTATGTGCTGAAGAAAGGGGCTTGCTCGCTCTGGCATGCCAACAATGTAAACATTACATCTCAACAGTCATTTTACATGTCTCTCCCCCCCACCTGGCCTGTATATTCTACTAGCATACGAACCGTAGCCTCTTCCTAACTGTGTCTAATGAATCTTGGTGCCTGATATGCAACAAGCACTGTGGATTTAAGCAGGACAACACAATGTGTAGTGGTGCCCAGACACCCAAGGGACTGTGACACAATAGATGAAGTTTTAGGATTCCAGTCCCCACAACAGGTAGTGAGAATCTCGAGCAAAAGCAGCTTTCACAGCTCGAGATGAAAAGATCTGTTTACAACTTCAAAGAAGACACTTGTCACTGTAGAACCACCTAGAGGACTTCCACTGCTACCGACTCTCATTTCCTATCTTCAAAATGAGTTCTCCTATGTTATAAACTTGTGCAAGCTAAAAGGGTCAGCGGACTGGGCTAAATTGAGACTTAATATCTTAGGATTTCACGGCCAAGTACAAATAACCCACTGGTGTCCCTGAGAATGCTAAGGATCCAATAGTCCCCCCACCAATGCTACTTAGAATTCCTTTTGGAACTATTAAAAGACTTAGAAATAGCCTAACCACAAGCCCAAGATAATCTACCCAGGATACTACAGTCTATACCTCAAATGCTAAGCTTTATTGAAAGGAAAATGAAATGTAACCAAGCAACGCCTGGAAGCAATAGGTTCCTATCTCTATCGCAGATAATTTCCCAAGTATGCTTGAGTTTCACTACAGCAACATAGTCATAGTTGGAGGTCATAACAAGGTCATTGGATTATCTGGAAAATGGAAACTGGCAACTTACCATTACATACATAATGTCAAACTGAAAAATACACTGATTCCCTTTCTCCTTCATTAACAAATGAGAATATACAGAAGGGGGCAATTTCCTATAGTATCTTTATGAGCTTAGCATTTTAAATATATAGCATTAACTTTTCTATTAGAAGTATTATTTCAAAATGCCAGGTAGTCATTATACTTAAAAATCTGCTCTCTTTTTACAGCAAAGACACTGTCTATCACTGCATACACAGGCACTCCCTAACAAGCCTGCAGCTGACCTGTACTAGGTGGAGCCATGTTACTGCTGCAAGTGAACAACCGTGTCACTTTAATGCTACAGACTTTAAAATGAGTCCCAACTCCAGTTTCTCCATGTTCTCATGCACAGCTAGCTATAAGCAAGTGGAGACTCCATCAGCCTTGGTCCTTACAGACCGCTGAGTACATGACCTACTTTAGATGTTTAATGTCAAATAAACTTTTATTATGCTATGCACTAAGATTTTTCTTATTGTTATGCAACACAGCTTACCCTATCTCTCTAAATAAGCCGTTATCATCTGAAGTCTTGGCCACAGAATGAGTAACCTGAGGGAGATGCACTCAAGGACCAATTTGTCCCCCAAGCCCATGTCACACTTCACAAAGCATGTTTAGTTTGCAAGTGTACCTATTTGCAAACTAACTTCTTCTATGACAGATGTCAACATATAGTCCCAGATACTGTACATCAGTGTCAATTCCTAAACGGGTGTATCATGGCTAGCAGCACTTCAGAGTCATTTGTGACATTTCATTTGTTTCATCCTCTTTAAGGGGGTCACTTCATACAAGCTTAAGACGTACCCAAACAGCCTAACAAAATGGGGAATCAACGCTAAGACCCTTTCAGGGAGTTAGAATGCCCTTCCATACATTAACACATGTTAACAGATCACTGCCCTGCAACACAACCTGCTATGGGTCAGCATCTAAACCCCACAGGAAGAAGAACAAGCAATCTTGTTTCCCTCCCAAGTTTCTACATGCATTTCAGTTGGGGGGGGGCTCCCTTTCAGCATCACGGCAGCCATCAAACAGTTGGATCCAAGAGCTGATACAACCAGTCTGCCCTTCTGTCACTTGTGCTGAGGGAGCTGGAAGCACACTGCTGCTTGGTTTGGGGTTGGTAGAATTAGTCTGAGCCATTGCGCATGCTGCAGTTGTGCATTTATTCCCCTCTCCAAGAGGAAGGAGACAGAATTTACTAGTGTAATACAGGAACAATAGGACTCTACACAGACAGCTAGTGAACATACACTAACTAAAAGGAAATGTCCCTTCATATGCCACCCAGAAATTTGGCCAATCTGCAGAATTTGTAACTAATCATTTCAGTCAATTTTTAAAAAAAGCTAGCTGACTTAGTAATTGATGAATTACTAATTACCTCATAGTTAGGTGACAAAAAATTAAAGTTTTTTTGCTTCCAGAAATCATCTTCCTTGTGCTGACTTGGACCTTCACATACCCTCCACAGGGGAGGGGATAACATGGGAAGTTCGACAGGCATAGGTCTCTATCGCTCCAGGGTGAAAAACCTCAAGCCCTAAAAAAAAAAAATCTCCTCTAGGTTGTTCAAACTGTGAACAACATAATTCCATTGCCTTAAGAAAAGCCAAGTCCTTGGGGATTTCAAGAACTTTGTTGGCTTGTCATGGCACAAACTGCAGCTGTTCAGACATGATGAGCCATCACTAACTCCAGATAATAACCTATCTTCTAGCCCCACATGTCTCCTTGGTCACCTTTGCAACACTCCCTGATCATCCTCCTGCTCCCCACTTTTGCTTCCAACCTCCAGCGCTTTCTAGACATTGCCATCTTCAAGTCTCTGAACCTTCAGCTAGAAGAGCCACAAAGCATGCACGCTGTGGTTGGGCCATTTGAGACAGGCCACGGCACAGTCTCTATACTGGCAGACAGCACAGCATCAGTCTGTCACCTGAAGTGTCTCAGATGTGAACTCAAGGTTCTTGGATTCTTGAGTATCCCCACAGACCATGTTGCTTCAGCATCCAAAGTTTTAAAAATACAAGATATAAGCTTCTCAGATGTTATGTTGATGTCAAAATGTTCTGGATTTCAGGGTTTGGATTTTCAAGTGAGAGGTGCCTGACACCTACCATGTATGTGGTCTGTTTCTCCATTCACCCATGATCGATCGGCATCTAGGCTGTTTCCAGTTGGGATGTAACACTGGGGTCGCTGTGACTATGCGAGCAAATCTTTCTAATGACACGTGCTCATCTCCTGGATAGGCCCAGAGTTGGATTTCAGCTGAGGCTTTAAGCAAACTACCAACTCTTTCCCAGTATGGGAGGCACTTACACCTCTCCACAGCATAGCACTGACAGCCAGGGGCCTTCACGTACTTGACATCACAAAAGATGGTCTTTCTCGTTTGAATGAGCCCAACAGATTAATCATATTTTGTTTCTGATTTGCATTTCCCTACTGACTAATGACACTGAACGTCTTTCCATACCTCTGAGATAAGGTGCTGTTCCAAGCTTTTCCCAACAGAGATTCTTTACTCAACTCTTCATGCTTTCTAAATCAAACACACGACTCGGAAATATCTTCTCAGCCTGTGACTTGCCTTTAAAGTCTTTAAAAAATTTCACAGGAGCCTCAAGTTTTACATTTGATGAGATCCAAGTTAGCAATTTTTCTGTTGTATGAACTATGCCTTGAGTACTGTATCTATAAACTTGGCCCAACCCAAAGTCACAAGCCTTTCTCTTAGGTTTATAAGAGTCTATATATAGAGCAATGGTCCACTGTGAGATAATTTCTGTCTGTGGAAAAAGATCTGATTTGGTGGGAAAATCTTCCCTTTTTCTATTGAAATGCCTCCCCCCTCTATGGAAGCAGCTGTCCATTTGATGTGTGTCTATCCTGTTAGTGATTATATTCAGACTACACTGGCTTTGTAAAGCAGCTCTACAATCAAAGTCAGGCATAAAGTTGTTTATAATATTCTTTATTCTTCTTTCAATATATATATCCCTCTCTCTAAACCTGACTAAAGCCCCAGGTTCTTCATTTCTCTTCCTTAAAAAAGGGTTAAAGTTTGTATTGTTTACTTGTAGCCCTGAACTAGAACTTCAGAATATATTGCTATAGGTACAAAACATTTACAGAAAAAATAGACAAGTATCTTGGGAATGTATTCTGTTAATGTCTTACTTTGGGAGGGGGCAAAGTCTCTGTACTATCCTGGAACATGCTGTGTGTAGACCAGCCTTCCTTGAACTCAGAGATTGCCTGCCTCTGCCTCCCAAGTGCTGGGATTAAAGGCTTATACCACTATGCCCAGTTAACAGCTTACTATTACACAAAACTCCAAGTTCAGAAGTTCAGAAGTAGAGAGGGAGGCCCGGACAGTGCTAACACCCAAAGACAGCAAGGGTGCTCCAAGGAAACAGATCTGGAACAAACATTTGCCACTCAATCTAAAGGCTGGCATAGCCTTGTACCCACAATACATGCTAGTAAATTAAAACATCAAAATTCAAGAGTAATCTCAGGCATAGAAATAAGTCCAAACCATCTCTCTCAGAAGCCACTGAACTTCAGCACCACAGAGCATGCTAAACACTGCTTCAACTAAATGCCAGTGACAGCTTTTCCCCAGTCAAAACCCTGGAATCACAGGAACAGAAGTCATTGGGGGAGTTTCCAGAGAGAAGGGGAAGGGGAGGCAGGGGGGTCTTGACTTTGATTGTGAAGATGACAATGACAGCTATAAGGAACGGTTTTATTTCTTTACTTTCGGTTTCTTGAAATTGTCAGGCCCTCTTTTCCTCCATTTCCCCACACACTTCCTGGGGAGAGGATACCTAACACTTCCATATGAACAAACATAAAATTATTTGTCTGTTTCTGAACATATGCTGGGTCAGCAACTCTGTATACAAATCTCATTAATAAATACAGTGTAAAACTCACAGAAACAACCTTTACCCGAATTCGGCCACAACACTAATTTAGATGTTAATGAGAAATACTATGAACAGTGTAATTCAACCCACAGAGCGAAACACAAGAAATTTCTTTGCAATTTCCATCTGCATCCACAGCACCACCTTGCGTGGGGTCAGCCAAAACTACCCTACTGCACACGAGACAACTCCACACATCGTCACTCCACCACAACAAAGCAACCCAGAGATTTTGCTGGCATTTTAGTCCCAAAACTTCATCAGTTCATTAAAAAAGAAAAAAAGGGTTTTCTCATCTTGACTATTATCCTGTCTCCACAATTTTCCTGAATTATGAGTAGACACCTTTAACTCTTCCTCTTTCACTCTTCCTCCCCTCCTCCAGTTATCAACAACAGCCCGGTTTGTAGTCTTCCCAGGATGTCTTTGGAATCTGAGACTTCCTTTACAAGTTCAGATGCTCTGCTTCCCTTCAGGCTTTTTAATTTTACACCTACACATGGCATTTACTAAACCACATATACTTACACAGACCTTAGTTTGCTATCCATAATTCAAAGGAAACTTTCTGAATTCTACTCTTTCTGTATCTTCTACCCTTCACTCGAAGCTGCGTTACTCAGAACCTTTCAGAACATCCTTGTAAAGCATCCGTTTTTTTTGTTTGTTTGTTTGTTTTTGTTTTTTGGGTTTTTTGTTTGTTTGTTTGTTTTTACTGGATCATTCCTAGTGCTCAAGACCTATTAGAGCTGTCATGTAAACTCTACTCCTTACTTGCAGGACACATTCAAAGCTCCAGAGTCTAACACCCACTGGATACCATCCAGATTTCCTACTAACCACATCCATAACTCAATTATAGTCAGAAGCACCCATTTCCTGAATATGTTCCTTACATCTCTTTTGTCATCTTTTGCCAAAGACATGTTTATTTGCCTCTTCTGCCTACATGTATGTAGAGCATCTTCCAAAGCCAAGTGCAAAGGCATTTTTGGAAGCCGCCTCCTCTTACCATCACTGCAATATGAGCTTCCCACCTCTAGAATTCGGGACTATCTGGTACTTTTGTGTCCTCAAAAACACAGATTTTGCATCCATTAGTCTGAGAAGCCACCTGAAGGCAAGAATCATGTCCTACTCTTCTGTGTGATTCAGTGTTTCTTAGGTTCGCACCTTTATAGCTCACTTAAAAGAGTTACAGTGCTGGTTCTACACTGTGCTACAGAAGGCTCAGACACTAGGACATTTAATCAACAAAATAACCACAACCCATACACATAAAACTTTAAGAGTATTTACAGGTAAAAACAGTTTCTCTACTCCTCAGAGGGCCTCTTGTCCTCTCCCTTTCCCCTCTCTCCCCCTCACTCCCTCTCTCTTTCCCTCTCCCTCCCCTCCCCACTCCTCTCCCTCTCCGACTCTCAGTAAAACTTCCTTTAGCCTTCCCTCACAATCAAAACATGCACCCTTTTTCTAACCAAGTATAGGCTATCATAAGAGGTGGATCTGTAGCTCATGAGAAAAAAAGGGTGGGGGCTGTACAGAAAAAGCACAACTAGCCAGAAATTCTGAGGCAAAAGCAGCAGATGCCCACCATTTGCCAGTGACTCTCAAAAGCGCTTCATGTCTCCAGAGGGTCTCTGGCACCTGCTTATCCATGAAACCCAAGGAGTATGCAAAAAGGAGAGCAGGGTATTAAGGAGTCCACTTGAAAAACACTTTCTGTGGCGTGTAGCCTCACAGCCTCATAACCTTTTGAAAGACTTGGCTAGATCATTAACAGGCAATATGGTCATATGACAGGGCAACAGTTTTAATCTAGCTGCACAAATGGTCAGTTTTCACTTCCACATACATACCTCTATTCCACAGCCCATTTGGTCTATATAATCAACACCTACAATCAGCTCATTCACTACAATCTATTCTTTCCATCTTGATACTTGGAAGCTATACAAAATACTCTAATATTTAATACAAAACTATCCATGTGTGTAAAAAATTAATAACTACCTCAAAAGTTTACTAATAGCAGATAATATCCTGTAGCCCAAACTGTTTTACCCAACACCAAAAATGTTCAAAGAGAAAGAACATGGAAAGAAAAGAGGGAAACATATTTAGTGAACAGTAAATTTCAATCCTTATTAAAGACATAAATACATTTTGTTGCTAGTAATCTTTAGGGTATCTGCAAGCAGTAAGCTTTGCAGTTATTAAATGGGCTTTGTTCTCTGTAATAACAAGGAAAAATAACCACAAGAGGAAATAAAGCAGATGATAGCCCAAGCATGAAATGCAGCTCCATTCTCAAACCCACCATGCCCAGCATGGTGCTGTAACCCCAGAGCAGGCGTAAGGGACAGCAGCCATGATGCAGGCCAGAAGGAAGCCCGAGAAAATCGAAGATGGAAGCTGGACATGGTACTGTGTCTGTGGGTGTCCAGTGTGTCGCATGGTCTCCTGGTTTGGGTGTGGACACAGGAAAGACACCCCCTTGAAGAACCTTACTGCTCAGATTCCATTTCTCTGTCCCAGTCAACGCTGGCCAGCCTTTGGAACACTATCCTTTTATTGTGAACATAGCTAGCGATGCTCCCAAATGAAACAGTCACCAAGAGACTGCAGAGTGGGGAGGGCAGTACAAGCAGGACAAGCTCCTGCCACCTCAGAGCACTGGGAGCCTCCTGCCCTGTTCAACAAGCCAGGCAAAATGCCAGTGGGTTATCAGGCGAAGGGTGCCACTGCGGAGCCCTGACCTGCCGCAGCAGCTCAAGAGTGACTCACTGCTTCCTCTCCAGCATGCTCTGAACGAAGTGGGGAATCAGCAAGAGCAGTTTCGCAAGACTCACGCTACACTAACATTGTCTGAGAGTTTTTTTTTTGTTCTTCTTGTTTGTTTTTAGTCTCCACAGATGATGGTTTTTCCAGCACTGAAGAACCATGTAAATACAGCAGGACATAAACGTTCCTACCATCTCTTCAGATTGTAAAAGCAAAATTGACCGTCTTAATTTTCTGTAAACCATGTTTCATTTCTTATCCAGACAATGTCTAACTCATGATGGACACTCCTCCTACCTACTTCACTCTTCCTGGTGCTGGCATTACACGCTGGTACCAGTGTACCCAGCAGCTCAGTGACTTAAACAAGCTGTAAGGTCTATGAACAGGGTCACACATCTCAGTACACCCTTGCAAGAGATAAAAGCCCAGCTTGGACAGCTTAGCCGGCCTCTTCAATCTGTTTCTGATGTACAATCGTCTTTTCAACTGGTCAACACATAGCCAGTGGTGCTTCTGAGGAACTCAGGCCAGCAGGGGGCAAGAACAGCCTGCCTTGTGCAAACAAAGAGCAGCTGGGCAGTCTACTTTACCTCACTTCTAGTGCCAGACTATGGCAGCTGGACCTGAGCACAGGCAACCAGAGAATTCAAACCTGCAAGCTGATCCAAACAAGCCAGAGAAGCTCTCCAGCACCAAACCTCCCGGTCTCTAAACCATCTCCCCGGCAATGGACACCAGAGCAAAGACTCAAAGTGCCATGCCTTGAAATTATGTTTTTTCATTACCTAAAAGAAAATCCAACTTTTGTTATTTCTGGTCTATTTAAGTAGTTTTGAAGCACTGGTTATTAAAGCAATAATGATACTTCTTTCGAGCTGATTATATTGCAGTTTCAACCTCTACAGAGCGGTTAGAAGTCAGGGGTGTATGGCAAACAACAGTGCTTCCCTGAACATTCTGTAAGATTCTACTTCGTCTTTGTAGAAATGTGTTCTATGTAGATCTTCTGCAAAGTGCCCTGAAAATTCCATAAATCCCATCCTGCAGGGATATCATTTCTCTACAGTTTTTTCCACCATACTTGTGTTCCTTAGCCTGCTAAATATATGCTGCAATACCAACATTTCCATAGACAAAGTACCGCACACCAATAAAACACAACGCTGTTTACATACAGTGCAAATATATAACGTATTTTTAGCGTAGGTTATGAGCAATATTTTTAGATGGATGGAGCCTGCAGTGATATTAGTAACAAACTTCTACTGTAAATTAGTGGCCTAAATAGAAATTTATGTACCATAAAACCCAGCATGAAACAATAAGTTAGAAATATTTAAATAACATTTTACAGAGTGTTAAGCAGCAAGTATAACTGTTTGGGCTGGTTGGCTACTGCAAAGGAGATGTGGATGCTGCCAGGGAAAGACATCCAAATGGCATGAGGTAAGCCCGTGGCTTTTATAGAACACCTGGGAAGCTATGCATAACCTACAGACTGTACCTTACTAATGTGTCAAAGGTAGCCTACATGAGAAAACATGTGAAACATAGATAAGAATGCCTCACTACTACGAACATGAGGCCCAGAGCCGCCCACACAGATGAGGCTCTCCCGCAGCTCTTTAGTCATTTTTCTAAGCTCTGCTGGGCCGCAGTCTGAGCAGCTGGGCCTGTACCATGCTGGCCTTCTCAGGTCATAGTCTGGCACAGGTATGGTCAAGCCCATTGCCCATTCTCAAGTCATAGTCTGGCACAGGGATGGCCAAGCCCATTGTTGCACTGCTCAAATTTCAAAGGGAAGAGAATTATTTCTACTATTTCTTGGGGAAAACCAGATTCCATCTCACTTATTTCTCCAGGTTTGTAAAGTAGACTTCAAGCCTGTGCCCAAACCTAACTGTGAGAAGCTCAATGGTAGAGTAGTCTAGGGTCAAGTATGTGGAAACATGGGGAGTGAGGGTTAGCTGGGAGGGCTGAGGAAGAAATATTCCATCTGTGTTTCTCTTCCAAATATAACAAAAAGACACCAGGACTTCAGGATGAAGATGGCAGAATGTCACATCTTCAAACAAAAAGATAAGGATGGCTTTATCCTTTCTGTTTATTTATTTGAAATTCAGAAGGATAAATGCAATATTTCTTTTTAGTGGGTTGTTGGAACTTAAATTTAAAAATTCTCAAATCCATTAATAATGTCCCCAAATAAGATGAACAATAGAGCTCTGTTTCATTAAGACAAGAATGGCACTGTATTCTGGATTTTTTTTCCCCAACTTAGTCATTCGACTTTCAACCTTAAATGTCACATGTCTTGAGATTTGTATTCATCATTTCTCTCCTTATCCAACTTATTTTAGGCTGGTTCGGTCAATAATGTCTTTATCCACCAACCGTCTAATACCCTCATTCATCGTCATGTCTCTCCTCCCTCTTCTCCTGTCCTGAGCAAATGGAAAGTCTAATGTGAAGCTAGGCTCGAATCGGCCCTGTTCACTCCTCATGACTCTGGCAAGCAGCTCCGATCCTGTCATCATAGGAGTCCTCACCATTTAGTTAGGGAAACACACAGTAAATAAAAGCAAAATGACAACTGTGTAAGTGGAGCAGTGTTTGCTAAAGCAATAATGGTGCTTCTTCTGGGTTGAACATGTTTGCAGTTTCGGTCCCCCACAAAGTGCTTAGAAGTCGGAGAAGGCCTTCTGCTAAGGCAGGAAGGACAAGGAGACTGAATGAAGACAGCAGGAGCTTGTGGTCAAGAAGGCTTCTCAGGTACAGAAGCTGTGCTGAGGCTAAAGGGTTAGCATGACGTCCAAGTGAGGTGGAAACAAGAAAGCCAAGGAGGGGAAAGGGCTCTGTACAGTTCAGGACATACAATGAGGTAGCAGGGCGGAAGATAATGGTCTTACTGAGGGCTGGGGGTTTTTCTCATACTTCTAATACCAGGGAAACTCAGAGTTAGACACATGATTGGATTCATATCTTGTAATGCATGCTCTAATCACAGGCAGAAAAGAACCTGGAGTGAAGAACCTGGGTATGGAGATACACTCCTATAACATCAGCAACTGGAGGATGAGGAGGAGTGAAGCCAGCAGGGAGACAGAGTAAGACTCTGTCTCAGTCAATCAACCAGTCTATCCATCAATTGGGCCAGCAAAAGGGCTCAGCAGGGACAAGCACTTGCCACCAATCCTATAAAACCTGAGTTCAATCTCCAGAATCCATAAGGCAGACAGAACAGATTCCTACAAGTTATGCTCTGATCTCCACATGTTTAATTTAGGTTGTATGTATAAAGGACAGCAAGAGGGAAACAGAGGAACTATAAAACTATTTCTGATGTTACTGTAATAGTTCTAGAAAGATCTGGAAGTGAGCTAAGTAGCAGAAGACATCTTCATTCCCAGGTTCCATCTCCGAGAATGAATAAATACCACAATTCATTCAATAGTTCTTTCTTCATGACATTCCCCCACCAATCCAGGAAAAAGGCATGTTCCAATCTCTTCATTACAAACAATGACACTGATCTTCTAGAGTCAGGTTATTAGCCAGCATTATGACAAAAGAAAATTCCATGATATCTAATGCTTACAACTTAAAGTTAAAATTCGTGAACTCCTCCTTTAAGTGTTATATGAAGATAGAAGTATGTACGTGCTATAGGAAAATGGAATTATAATTTTTAAAAAGATAGAACTTATAAAAATATTCACCAAACATATTTACAAAAGCAAAACAATCTATACACACTTCAATTAGAAGTCAAATTACAACTACACTATCTATGAGGAAGTACTATATATTATATATAATACAATTAGAAGTTCAATTAAAAATAATAATATAGACAAACACATACATGACCAAAGCAAAACAGATTAGTGATCTAAAGACCATGAGGTTATGGGTGATTTTACTTTTTCAATATGTTTTTCTATTTTCTAAATTTCTATATTAATACTTTTAAAAACTTTTTACCTTTATTTTTATTTTATGTATATGAGTCCTTTTGCTTGCACTTATGGCTGTGTACCACATACGTCCAGTGCCCATAAAAGCCAGAAATGGTGATGGATCTCCTATAGAAGTAGAGTTATAGATGATTGTATGCTACCCATGTGTGTGCTGGGGTCAAACCTGTATCCTCTAATACAGCCAGTGCTCTTAACTGTTGAGCCATCTCTCCAGCTCCCATGTTAATGCTTTTATTATTTCCCAGCAATCATTACATTTAAAAACAAAAACGATCAAAACAAAACTTTCAGCTTTCTACCATAACTCATCAACCTTTTGTGCAGAACCTTGGCTGTTTGCCACAGACCCGCTAGCGACTCTGGCTGTGTACTGCCCACCCAGCAGGCTGGAGCTGCCATTCCTCACCTTCAGCAGAGCACTTCCCAGAGAGAACATTCTCCCCTACTCATCCATCTTCTGTCAAATTCATTATTTGCTCCATTTTGTTCACTTCTTCTGCTCCAACTAAATACAGCACCTTCTCTGTGGCCTATGGTATCGGTTGGTGGTTCAGAATGAGGAAGCCATTCCAATACAGAGCCCACTGTACAGTCTCCAGAACAGCTCTACTGGGATTTCCTGGACTGAGACTGCTAGGTGGCCCAAAGCTGTCATCACACCTTGTGTCATACCACAGATGGTCATGGCAGAGAAGAGGCCTGGGTGTGATGCAAGCCAGGCACCTCTCTGGGGTCCTTGGCAGAGCCAAGGCTAGACGTGCCTAACTCCACAGACAGCAGTCTTCCTCCCCAGCTGCTTCTACAAAGCTGACTCTAAGACCTCTCCCCAACTCTTCAGAGAATGGGAGCTGGCAAGACGTTTTGGAAAGGTCCATTTGAGTCCTGGATGGCCACTTGGGAGGCAAGGGAAATTTACTTGGGGTTTCCACTGTGAATAATCTAACTGTTGACTATCAAAGTCAGAGACCTGATGGACAGAGTTGGCAGCACCAGTTTTTTAAGTTCAACCATTAGGCACTTTCAAAGTGTTCTCCAGCCAGCATAGCATGAAGGCAGAATAAGCTCATTCAAAACCCTCTGAGGGATATAAAATTAAAAGCATAACTCAGGGCACTTGGGAGGCCACCTCCTCCCTTTCAGCACCTCTGAAAGAATGGAGGCAGGCCTGAGTGAAGCCAGGGTATGAGGCCTGTGCTTATACTGGTGGAGAGGATGCTTTGAACAACTCCAGGAAGACATATTACAGTCACTGACAAATAATTATTCTGATAAAGCACTGGGATCCTATGAGGGTAGGCTGTGATTGAGCTGACAGCTTCGCTTAGAAACACTGGTTCTAAGAAGCAACAATTAGTGGTTCATTTGAATGCTGCTCTGCTCTGGTCCCATCCAAATCCCTGTAGTTTCTGTCATACCACAGTCTTTTACCACATAAACTTCAGTCTTATCAAGACAAGAAGGGCAAGAAAGTCTTTCAAATGAAAATAATCCCAATAACAAAGGATCTCTTTTACTGTTGTGAACTCTGGCAATTTCCTCTTTGCATTAAAAAGATAATAAGTGCCAAAGCAGTTATTATAATACATGACAGCTTTGGAATAGAGACAACAGAGCAAGCTCACACACTCACTATGGACACATGGGAAAAGAGCAAACAGTTTTTCTAACAGATTTCTCTGCAGCAATGCCAATATGGCAAATAATCACATGAAAATGTTATTACTCCACCTAATGTTCCCAAGGAGCCTCTGAACAGACAGCTTTGTTAGCGGATTGACATATGCACAGCAACAAGGACAGCAAAGGCCCCAGGAAGGGCCCTGGTGGTGATGCCCAAGCTTAGGTGGGGTTGCCACCTGGGATGGGCAGGGTGTTCAAGATGATGAACAAGAGCTGAGGACTGAAGCTGCAGACAACAGATGTCTGTCCTAAAATGGAAGAGCCTCTGAAATGCCATGTGAATGCCACTGAGACAGAGGTTAAGGTATGGGAGAAGGATACCATCACTTATGCTTGCTTTCTCTCATCAGTCAAAGCAGACAAAAGCAACAGAGGACCCCAAGTAGCCCTGAGTACAGGGGACCTGGACTAGACACAACACAGGCTTTTCCTCATGGAAAGCTTAGTACATACATTAGGTGTACTAAGGAAATAATGGAGAGAAAGCTGGGCGCCAAGACTGTAATCCTAGCATTCAGGAAGCAGAGGCTGGAGGATCCCCACAAATTCTAGTCTAGGCTAATACAATAGCAAGCTCCAGACCAGCCACACAGCCATGGCTCCTTTGAGCTCACTTAAAAATAAAATAAAATTTAAATTTTTTAATTAAAACTCAATATGTTAAAGTAAAGTGTTTGAACAATATATGAAAACACAAATGAAAGTTACTTTAATTTGGGAATTACTCATTTCTGGAAATTTCCATACACCTGGAGTGGTCATTTCCACTAACCTTTGTGCTGAATGTAATTTCTAAGTAAACAAATACACCTGCTCATTTTAGAAGAGCAAATTCTGGTCTGTGAGATCATGTTTGCAGTAAGATGCTCTGAGGCAACACTGTGCTTTACTTAACATTGAAAAAGGCTTGTTTAGCCAACAAAACTATCTTTATCTGCAATGCTCTACAGCCTGTGCTTTACACTTAGGCCGTACTTTTTAGATAAGACTCACAGTAACTGCTGCCAATGCTCACATCTTACTGAATTACGAACTGTATCTACGTCTGCTGATTTTACTTCCTATTGCCCTAATGCTATCATGACTTAATGCTATCGGGGAGCGAGGAGGAATCAATGCTGATTGCAGTTAAGGGGGTGATGGCTGAAGCAATCCTAATTGGGGACCATCCTCCTACCAAAGCCTCTGCAAGGCTTTTCTTGGCCAGGCACCTCTAAGACTGCTGACCTGACTCAATGCGAGCCACAGGGTAGGAAGGTCGGGTGAAAGTGACAATGGCTCCGGGGTGAAATAACTCACGTGGGTGGCAAGCAATCCGGAGTCAAGGCTCCAGTGCAAAGTGAAGCTGCTTTGTGTTGAATTATTTTCCACGAAGATTAGGTCTTGCCCAGTTTGGCCTTGAACTTCTCCTGCCTCAGTCTTCCTACTAGCTGTGACTACAGTGGACATCACTGCACCCAACCTCTCTGATTTCCAGTTTCTTCATCTGTACAAAGGAGAATACCCACACTGCAGAGGAAAACTGTCACATGAGTTTCTAGGAGGAAGTTAGCATATGATCGGTTTGGGCTATTCCTACTATGGAAGCCACCTACTATAGGGAATATATGCATATCTGGTTGAACAAATATTTTGGAGGGGTGAGTTACAGAAGGTTATATATTTTTAACAGTTGTCTTATGAGTTTTGCCACCTTTAAAATACTTTTTTTTTTCGTTATTGACTTGGATACTGCTGTTATGGCTTGGATGTAAAATGCCTGTCACAGGCTCCTGTGTTTGAACACTTGGTCTTCAGCTGGTTCACAAGTTACAGACCTTTGAGAGATGGAGCTTAGCTGAAGGGAGTGGGGCAGGCCTTGAGATGGAGAGCGTGGACTGTTCTGCTTCCCGATTCACTGAGATGTGAGCAAGCAGCCGCTGCATGCTCCACTGCCGCTGCCATGGAGCCGTCGGCAATGCCTGTCTCACCATGACAATCGTTGTCAACATTCAGCCAAAACACACCCCTCCCTTTAAGTTGCTCTTGATGACCATTTGATCATGATCACAAGAAAGTAACCTGAAAACTGGTACTGCAGAATAATACCACTGTTTCCAGAGACCTGACTATGGTCCTTGGACCTTTCAGACTAGTTTGTGGGAGAAATGTGGCATATGGAACCACAAGCTAGAGAAACCATGGAATTCTGTCAACAAAGCTAACCGGCCATTCTGGCTGGAGTACGAAGTCCATTCCATCTGGTTGAGAATCTGACTGTGTTTTGCCTGAGTCCGGGGAATAGGTGAGGCTGGAAGCAGAAATAAAGGACAAACTTATTTTGTGAAGGAAATTCAAGACCAAGGAGGCATGGTTACTGTCCATTGCTCTTAGTCAGTTTACAAACATAAGGACAAGCAGAAAGAGAAGAAAAATGTGCAGTTTGATGAAGGAAAGAACACCAGTGTGAATTTGCAGAAAGGGCATGTGAGGAGAAAGCAAAGGAAATTGTTAAAGAGATTAGTGCCATTAAGGAGGACTCTAGCCTTTAATCCCAGCACTCGGGAGGCAGAGGCAGGTGGATCTCTGTGAGTTCGAGACTAGCCTGGTCTACAAGAGCTAGTTCCAGGACAGCCTCCTAAGCCACAGAGAAACCCTGTCTTGAAAAACAAAACAAACAAAACCAAAAACAAAAAAAAAAAAAAAAAAAAGGAGGACTCTAACGCTTTCAATGGGGACAATAAGAACTATGTCTTTTGGGCAGCAACCCATCTAGGGGAAGCCCCAGTGTTTAACAGAGCAAAATTATTTTGCACTTTCATTATGAGGCGAATACTTGAAAAGACAAAGCCTTTGGGATACCCTGCTAGAAAACTGAGATGTGTCTTTCCCAGGTTAGCCCCAAAACTGTATCTTGGCAGCAGAACTTGGCGCTATCCACATGGTACTGATGTTCCAGGCATGCAAAATCAAGGGTTTCAGGGTCATGTAAGCACACTGAGGTCAGGCGATGTGTAGCAGGGTTGGACGGTCTGTCTTCATGGGGCTCCTGAGTGGACTGTGCACAGAGCTTTGGAGGTGGGACCTAAATTGTACTGGAGACTCTCAGGGTACTGGAGATGGAAGAAATATAGGACATTCACAAAAAAAAAAAAAAAAAATGCAGCTATCAAATGAAGCCCATTCATGAGAAGGCACAACTGAAGCCAGCAGCAGAGTAAAAGAGAAGCCTCAATGCTTTTGGAGCCCAGATGATGCAATCTAAGCCTCAGACATCAGACATGGGCCTGCAGGGTTTAGTGTTGGCCATGCTGGGCTCAAGTCTTGATTACCTCCCACTTTAGAGTAGGAAGGATTCCTCTGTCCCATTTTATGTTGGGAGAATGCAATTTCCTTTCTGTTTTATAGACTGTGCTCAGTTAACAGAATGCCTTAACTTTTAGAAAAAAATTTGAACTTTGGATTTTTAAACAGGGTTGGAAACGTAAGATGGTGGCGGCGGGAGGGGGGGAGCTTTTGAAGTTGGAATGATTACATTTTAATATTATGAGATGACTATGTTAATGGGCAGAATATTATAATTTAGATTATAATAAATATTTCCTTACACTTGGTCTCCTGGCTGGTGCAACTGTTTGGGGGAGGGGTATAGAACTTTTAGAAGGTGGTGCCTACTTAGAAGAAATGGATTGCTGGAGGATAGGCCTTGAGGATTATAGGCGGCTAGCCCCACTGCCTCCCCTGTGTTTGTGTTCTAATCCACCTAGAGTTGAACATGCAGATTCCATGTTCCTGTTGCTACAGTTGAGAGGCAATCCCACTGCCATGCTTTTCCTTGCCATGGCCAGTATCTTCAAACAATGAGCCAAAACTGTATTTGGTCACAAAAAGGAGAAAAGTAACTAATACAAGCTTACCATCTACATCATCTGACATATCCATCACTGATCTGTCAGTGATTCTGAGCTTGAAACAGTCTTAGTAGGATTGAACCATTTCCATCTTGCCTTCCCCCTTTTTAGAGAATTTCATGGGTGTTACTCATTCTTCTACAGCTAATCTCTCCTTTGTGTATCAGAGTGCTGCTGTAGTCATTTCCTCTATGCTGTCCTGAGAAGGCTGCCCTGGGTAGGGAGAAGGGGGACTCTTAGCTTCTGGATGGATCTGGGTTATTTCACTTTCTTTAAAACTTGGTGTGAATCTATTTTTAGCAACCACCAGAAAGGCCTCAGAAGTTCACTGTCCTTGAACAGGGGACTGAGGAGGAGGAGGAGGAGGAGGAGGAAGAGGAGGAGGAGGAGGAGGAGGAGGAGGAGGAGGAGGAGGAAGGAAGGAAGGAATAAGGAAGAAACACTGGCCTGAAAACGAAGGAAGACTTTGGAAATTATTAGAAGGCCTCAGTATGCCCATCAGCCACAATTCTATCTCACTGTTCTCACAACAAAACAGAGTCCCAGCTCCAGGAGCAGCATCTTGTTGTGTCCCCTTTGGTCTATCTGAACATCCCATTCTGTCTGAAGAAACACTGGCGGATCTTAAATCATCTCAGCTGCAGATGAAGACAAAATAAGAGTCTCGGGAGTTCTCAGAAGCTCCCAAACTTCTCTGTAAACCACTCTGCCAGAAAATGGAAACTATACAAACACCAGGCAATCCATAAGACTGGAGGTTGCCCTGGGCTTTCTCTGGCTGGGAGATAGCTCCCAGGTATGCAACGAATGGTGAGTGGAAGCTGACAGGGCCCCATGCACACACTCACAGCACAGCAATGCCGACAGCTCTGACTCGGAACCCTCCAGCTCCTCAATGGCTGCCCACTCATACCCTTCCAAGACCTTGGCCAGCAGAGCACTTCCCTTCCCACTAAGTCTATCTGATAATCGCTACAGGACAGGGGAATTACAAAGAAGATTGTCGTAAGGTTGGGGAAAACGTCTGTTAAGACAACCAATAGGAGGTAGCCATTTTCTTTCTCCTTTCTTTCTCTTTTTTCCATCTGAAGAGAAATTCAGTGTTTCCCAACATTTGGAAGGCCCAGGTCCAGGTTAACACTCTCTTTCTGGAGTACATCTGTGTGACAGAGCCCCTAGGCCACGCTGATGGATGTTGTCATTACCGCCCAATTATATCCCACAATGAGCATTTTTATTTTAGAATCAAGCCTCAGATAAGGGGCATGGAAACCCTTACATAAATGTTCTCTGTTAGAAACTGCAAAGGGATAACGGGGAGGAAGGGTGATACAGCACATGTACCTGAAGGCCCCATTTGGAACTGAAAGCATGTCTGCATCCTAGGAACCAGGTAAGGGCTGTCTGGAGCAACGGCTTAGCCCCTCACCAGCTGTTTGGCTCTGGACAAGCCTGCTAACACTCCACCGCCTATCTATAAATAAAGAACTACTTTCCTTCATAGGGCACTTGTGTGGGGAAGGACAGGGGCCATCCAATGCCCCCTGTCACTGTTTAGTAAGGGTTTACCTCTGCCACTCCTGAAGCTTTGTGTTAGACCCTCAGACATTCCCACAACTCTGCTTAGGAGCTTTCTCAAGAGTGTGGGAGAAGCCGGCAAAGTCCAGTTGAAGGCCAGGGGTAGCGCTCAGCAGGAGAACACTTGCCTAGCATGCACAGGCTAAGTGGGTTAGGTCCTATCACTTGGGCACTGGCAACTTACATGCTCTACACCATCAAACTCTTTCCAAAAGATTAGAATAGAATTGAGGCCCTGAGACCCTCTCTGTGCCAAATAAAACAGGGCATGGCAGGACATTAACCCCACCAGACCCTCAGATACTCTGAGAGCATCCGAACAGATGCTTGGCAGCTGCCTGTCCAGTGACAGCTTCAGAACCAATGCCCAGCCAAGGCCCGCCCTTCCTGAATAGGTCATTATGTTGACAGGCACAAAACAGCCACCCGCCAGCTGGACTTGGCAGTACCAGGTAAAAGCATGAATGTGTGTTCTGGAGAAGTGCACTGACAACTGGATCTCAACAATGAATCCTCTGGTACAAATGAGCCCTAATCATAGAACACCGTATTTAGACGCCAATGCCTTCCCATCTGTAGCAGTCTCACAGGTAAAAGTGAAGACAGAAGAAGCAACAGGCCCCTGAAAATCCTAAGAAGGAAAGACAGACAGACAGACAGATCTGCCTCCAACCCTCGGGCACCACAATGTCGTGAAGGGGGGTGAAGGGGGAAGCGGGAAGAAGATGCACACAAATGGGAAGACTCTAGCGCACCCAGACACACACTTTCCTGTGGCATACAAGAATCCAGTGCTCTTCAACAGACAATCACAGCATCATGTAATTCAAATTAATTCCTTTCCGAATGAGAGCTATGTAAGAGACGGGACTTGGCAAGAAGGCACAGCACAATGAGTGAGGAAATATATTCCCAGCGGATACCTGGTGAGATGTTAGGTTGTCAGCTGAACGTAAAATACAATGAGGCCACATGTCATAAAGTGTTTTGAAAAGTAACAACGCAGGGAAATGAAGGTGGCACTGTAATGAGCGTGAAGAAAATGAACTCTGGAGTGGGCACTCTGCTCTCAGCCTTCTTCAGCTGATAATCCACAGACCTCTGGGAAGGAGAAGTATGTGATGGAGAGGTCATGCCTGCCTCTACCTGCCTGTGGGGGTGGAGGCAGCATCTTCCAGCACCTAGCAGCCAAGGGAGAGCAAGTGTAGTTTAGAGGCTAGTTTAGAGGCTCATGCACGTGCACGATCCACACATTAAAGGCAAAAAGGTGGCAAGAGGGAGAAAGCAAAAGTGCTGACCTGAGGTCACGCAGGAAGAGGCTATAAGGGCAGAAAGGCTGCTTTACTCCTCTTATGATAGATACTTAGTGCAGGCAGGATACAACTCATAACATGTCACACAAATCTGGAGCACCCACAGAACATTAATTTCAGAACATGGATGGAGATTACACTCTTATACCCAGCTCCTTTGCCAGGGGCAGCTTGCAACTCGAGTCATGTTTCACTCAGGACAGAAAAGCACCCGTTTTGCCTGTACTGGCTTTCCCCAGTCTGAGGGGAAGGTATTTGGGAAAGCACTGCACACACTCACCTGGACCTGTCTGTAAACCTGCGGTCACTCACACTCGGCTCCCAGCCTGCTTAGACCACCTCTCACTGGTCTTCCTTTCGTGAAAACCACTCCCCCTGATGCTCTCAGGTCTCCTTCTCCATACACACTTGGCCCACTTGCTCCTCAGCACAGGTGCTCCCATGGTAACAGCAAGCCAGGCACGACGCCTCCTCCCTATTCAACAGGGTTGCAAAAACCCCACATCTTCCCATGTGGTCGCAATGGGATCCAGGTTTTACCTTTGGCTTCTCAACTCTGTAGATTAGTGATAATTTATTCAGCTTAAAGTTAATTTTTCTAAATAATACAAATACTTGAATTTATCTGTGCTCTCAGCTCACTTCCTCTCCTAGCTCATATTTGCAGAGCTGTCACTCCTGAAGCTCAGTTCTTGCCAACGCTGAGCTACATCTGACATACAAAGATTACTGCTCTAGCTGAAGAGAACAGCTCAGTGGGTAAGAGACCTGTAAACAGATCAGTATCTGAGACACAGGTCTGGTTGGGAACAAACTATGGTGTACAAATAACTCAGCAAGGCAGGAAAAAAAAGGGGGGGTGCTAGGACCATCACATGCCACAAAACCCAAAAGCACAAGGCCCATGAGCATGAGAGTGATGCTCCCATTTCTGCCTCAACCTACCTATGCAATCCCATGACACACTTCAGCCTTGCCTCCTGGTACCTGAGATGTCTGTAACCTTGTAACTACAAAAAACTGATCCTCCTGAGCTCAAGATTCCGGTTCCTCCCACAAATCAAGGGACCACAACCCACTCCCTTGCATTCAAATCCTCTTCCCTGAGGCAATACTACAACCTGCACACGAAACCACTTGGGCATCCTCTCTGACCAGGAGCTGGCTTCTGCCTCATGGTCACTCCTCTGATGGTCACTCCTCTGCTCCCTTCCAGTGACACTCCTCTGTCTCCTTGCATTTAGTGCTTCTGTCCCCTCAAGGCCATTCCCTCTCCCCACAGCACCTTAAAACAGCCTTTCACAATGTCACCAACAAGCCCCACACTGCCAGCCACTCCCTCATCTGTGCTCTCTGCCATCCATGGAAAGACTCTTCCTCGAAGGTCCCTGGAAAGTCTACCCCTTTCTTCCTACCTGCTGGTGGCATCCACTCAGGCTCTACTCACTTTTCTTCCATGGCTGACTCTTCTCTGGGCCATTTTCATGCCAGATCAATGCTGGTTGATCTTTCAAAATCAAGAACCAAGCTATCCCATTGTGGCCTCCGAGCCTCCGCTTGCACCTATCACCGACCTGTCACAGCTTTAGAAGGAAATGTGTATAGTGTGTCACCAGGGCATGGAAAACCTGGGCTCCTGCCTATGTACTGCCTTCTTTCCTAGCCAGACATTTCTCCACCGTCTACAGTCTGCCCATCAGGTTCATACAGAGCCTCTTTTTCCAACGCCGCACACTGCCTAGTCCTTCCTCTGCTGTTCAAATGGCTGGAATGTTCTTTATTAGCTCACCACTGAGCCAACATTAGAATCACAATTCACATCTTCGCTCAACTGACTTCTTTAGAGAGGCCTTCCCTGCCTGCCTTGCTAAACTCAGCCACCTGCTGATTCATGAGCCCACCCCAGTTCCTTTGAAATATTCCAAGTATTGCATTTAGTTCTCACCTCTCCTTTATCTCTCTCCCCTACTAAACTACAAGCTCTAGAGGGTGGGGCCTGGTCTCACTCTGCTTGTCTGGCTCCAGGCAGTGTTCCATGGAGGATACTGGGAAGACTGGGATATGGAGTACTGTTATCTCTTTACTGTACAGGGCCACACAGAAGACAAAGGGAGAACACAAAATAAACAGGCACAGGGAGGGGATCAATCCTAGGCCACCAGAACTCAGGGCCGAGAATGTGCTTCATTTTCAGTTCAGAACATCATTTCCACCTGATTGTGTCTGCTATGGGTCAAATAAAGGAAATAAAGGCTGCGGTTCAGCAGAGCAGTGTCTGTTCTACAGCTAACACTTTGGGGGACACACTTGGGAGGCAGAGGCAGGTGGATCTGAGTTCCAGGCCAGCCTGATCTACAGAGTGAATTGCAGGCCTACACAGAGGAACCTTGTTTCAAACAAAACAAAACAATAACGACAAAAACAAAAACAAAAACAAAAAGAACTACTTAAAATAGTGGATAAAATCCCTGGTCTAGAAAAAGTAACTCTCTGAAGGGTGCCAAAAGTATCCAAGAGAGACAAGAGACACAGACATTTCCCAGAATGAGATCTTAAAACCCACTGTGCCTTCCTGGACAAGTCAGGAGACAGCAGGGAACATACTCTAGAGACAGGAGGTGAAGGCTTGGGAAGGGGCAGAGCTATACACAGGATCTTAGAGAGATCCTGGAGTCAGGTCCTCTCTCTGCACAGAAGAAATGCCCCAGGCAAGGGCAGTGGCCCCCGCTCAAGTCCGCAGACACCCAGGCCAAGTCTACTGTACTGTGTGCTGTGTGGAAATGATCTGCACACAGAAGGCAACTAGACAGACAGACAGAGGGCCACTGGACAGCCTTTAAAAGGTCAGACAAACCTGCAGCACTGCAGAGAATGCGTGGTCAGGGAGGAGCCAGCACCTCCCAAAGGAAAGATTATGGTCTCTTTTTTAACATTTTATATTTCACAAGTAGCATACACTCATTATAGAAAATGTAAAATATTTAAAGAATAATCACAGTCTACTTAATGACAAAATACTTAACAGCTGTATCTCCTTACAGCTTTTAAAAAACATCACTTTACAAACTAGAATACTGCTTATTTTAGTACTTGCCACCTAACACCTCAGCATTTTTATGACCCATAAACTTCTTAGAATGTTTAACGTATACAATTCTATGATATATTTGCATTGCAAATTCCATAAGTAATCCTTTAAAGACCAGCACACAGAAAGACAGTTTGCTTTGCCCTGGCAAACAACACTGTATTATTCAAAATAGTTTTCGACTTGATGAGCAGAGAATAGTTTCTCTTTGCTCCACAATGAGCTTGATTCTTTTACACAGCCACTTGCAATCTCCCCATTTCTGCAGGGCCGCTGTGTCTACAAGGCCCCTGTATAACACACGTGAGGACTCGTCAGTCCCGTACATAAATTTGTATAGTATTTGCATATATCTGGTGGCACATCTTTTTGTATACTGCAAAGCTGCTCTAGTTAACTTGTAACACCCAGAGCAATACAAACATTGTGTGAATAGCTGTACTGTTTAGGGAATAATGACAAGAAAAAAATCATGCATGTTCAATACACTTTCACATTTTTTTGGTGTGAGTTTATGGACGAATGCAGTGTATGCAGCACAGGAGTGTCTGCTCTCTATCTTACACCTTGGAGACAGGGTAATCCCACCAAACCTGGGGCAAGGTTGACAGCCAGCAAGCCCAGCAATCCAGCTTTCACTGAGGTCCTCACCCTTGCAGAGCAAGCACTCATCACTGAGCCACCTCTCTAACCACCCATACACACACGCTTGTCATCTGTGGTCACTTGAATCATGGTCGCAGAAGCTCACTGTACTTCACGGGCTCCAATGTTACAAGTCCTATCCCACTTCTGACATGTCCACTCCTTTTTCACTATAAAAGCCACAGAGTAAAGGTTCCCACAGGTTTCCATCACAAATACTGTATTTCCCCACTTTGCCATAAGCCTTTTTTACTTGTTGCTTTTAACTTCACAATTGCAACATTTCTATGGGGTCAAATCATCTGAAATCCCTTTGTTCTCTGTAACTTGACACAGCTCAGCAACAGCCAGTGAGGATCTACTAGAGCTGGCTAATAATCTTCTAAACAGTCAAATGGGCCCATGCAGACCGCAGAATCCCTGCAGCCTGCTGAGGTTCCCCTAGCTAGTAGCCATTGGAAAGGAAATGGGATGGAAACGCTGTCACACAGACAGTCTCCCTCCGTGCTTGCTCGGTAACATATACCTGCCAACCAAATGAAAGCTGTGGCCACTACAGTCTCAAAGACACCAAGGCTAGTCAGTCTACAATCCAAGTGGCCCACCACTCAAGAGTGAAGGAGGTGAGAGATGAAAGTCTAACAGGAGAGAATGGCTCTTGTCCTTTCGCTATGTAGGTTACAGAATTCAAGTAAGATGATGTGATCTGGTGCTCAACCTGTGGGTCTGTGACCCCTCTGGAATCAAAAGACCCTTTTCACAGGGGCAGTCTAAGACCATCGGAAAATATAGATGTTTACATTAGAATTCATAACAGTACCAAAATTAAGTTATGAAGCAGAAACAAAACTAATTTTATGGCTGGGGTTCACCACAACATGAGGAACAGAACTGTATTAAAGGGTTGCAGCATTTGGGAAGGTTGAAAACCACTGAATGGGTAGCCCCACACACACAAAAAAAAAGTGGGTCAGAGAACCAATGCTGGCAAAAAGTTCAACACTAGTGTGGGTACTTTTTCCAGGTAATCATGTGGCTTCCTCTGCATCACTTGGGAAACTACTGATGTTAGCTTATGGACATAACAGACCAAAAGATCTGAAATGAAACAGCAATGGGGGGGGGGAGTTGTGCAAGCTTTGAGGTGACACAGAAAAGCCGTCTAGATCATCACATTGAGAAATGGCTCTTTGGGGCATGGAAAATCGGTCCGAGACAGCAAAGACAATGAAACACCACATGGAGAAGACAGGAGAGGGTTCCGGCAGAGACAAAAGTGATGCCCTCTATCTGTAGGAAGTTCCTGCAAACACAGAGGGGTGGCATGTTCCGGAGTGTGAAGTGTTGGCTAACTAATAGCACTGTGTGGCAGTGGTGCCAAGTCAACCCTAAGCCTGGCTACACTAACCAGCCAGGGCCCTTACCTTGCTATTGCTAACTACCAGTGTTTACGTGCATGTATTCAGGTAATCATTTCTCCCTCCATAATGAGTAATAACACCTGTTCACATCTTCCTTTCATTGCTACATTAGGACTTATCTTCTCTACCTTAGCACTGATTAAAACATAAAATGACTTTAGGAAATGTATTGTTCTAGTTTATGGTGTGATCTTAACTGCCAAATATTGACAACAGTCTGTCTCTTAAGGAAATCAGCTTGTATACTCTTACATACCAAGAAACATGAAGAAAGAAAAGCTCTCGTTCTCAAGTGAAACGAAACCACAAAGGAGAGAGAAGGAAAGAAGAGACCAGGGCCATGGCGCCCTCAGCCCTCAACCTGGAGTGCGCCAGTCTTGTGTCCTGTGAATGCATGGTGACAGACGCCATTCACCATCTATTCTCTTCCCGTATTTCCTTTTGCAATCCTGTTTGCTGTCTTTCCCCTTCGAAATACATAGAGGGTAAAACTGTAACAAAAGTTTCCCTTTTCTTGCCCCCATCAGCCTCAAAAATTCCCGGTAAGTAAAATCCCTCACTGTTTACCCTGTTGTGGATAACATGGAAAAAGAATCTCGAGACCCCATCAAGGAGAAAACCTGCACAGATAACAGCCTGAGGCAGTGTGGATGGCAGAGAGAAACAACCGCCAGGCCAGACTATCCATGCAGAACCCTCACCCGGGCTCCTGTTTCAGTCTCCTCTAGGGCTCCATGACTTCACCAGGAGCGCACACCGAGAGTTTAAAAGAGCAAGATGGCGAAGGGGGAACTATAGGAGCAGGGCCCCATAGCTCAGCCCTCCACTTTCTGCAGAATAAAAAGCGGGTGACACTTATACCCACTAAGATGGTATGTGCAAGGATCAAATGCAAGGAAGGGGTCTGGGGCAAAGGAAGAAAATAAAGTATCCATTTTAAAACTACATCACTCTCTCACTCATAAACTTAGTTACCACTTCTCAAAAGCGCTCTGCATCTGCATTAAAAAATGAGCAGACTTTATTCCAATTATCTGTTTCCCCTGACAACTGTATTGTGTAATGGTTGTTTTCAAAGAGTGCAAAAGCAAGAGTCTGTGCTTGTGTACACACACACACACACACACACACACACACACACACACACACACACCCTAAAGTATGGCAAGGAAAATCATAACATACCATAAACATGAATTCACTTAAAAACTTGTTAAAAGGGGAGAAGAGGAGGGTTGAGGAGGACATGAGGGAGAAGAAAGTTTCAGTCAGGTGAAGAATTGAAGAAAACAAGAATGGAGATACCATAATAGAGGGAGACAATTTAGGCTTACAGAGAAATCAGGCACTAGGGAACTGTCTGGAGAACTACAAAGATGATGCCAACTAACAATCTAAGCAACAGAGGAGAGGCTACCTTAAATGCCCTCCCCTGATAATGAGACTGATAACTGACTTATATGCCACCTGATAGCCCTCATCCAGCAGCTGGTAGAAGTAAAAGCAGACACCCACAACTAATCACTGAACTGAACTGGAATCCAGATGCAGAGAAGGATGAGTAAAGAGCAAAGGGGTCCAGACAGGCTGGTGAAACCCACAGAAACAGCTGACCTGAACATGGGGGAACTCTTGGTCCCCAGACTGACAGCTGGGATACCAGTGTGGGACTGATCCAGACCCCAGGAACATGGGTTTCAGTGAGAAAGCCTCAGAAATCTACGGGACCTCCTGTAGTTGTTCAGTACTTATCCCTGGAACAGGTGTGGACTTTGGGAGCCCATTCCATATAGAGGAACATTCCCTGAGCCAAGACACACGGGGGTGTGCCTAGACCCTATCCCAAAGGATGCAAAATTGATGACACCCTATGGAAGGCCTCACCATGGAGGGGAAGCAGAAAGGGTTTTAGTTGGAGGGGGGTGGTAGGGGAGAATGGGTGGGAGAAGGGAACTGGGATTGTCATGTAAAACAATCTTGTTTCTAATTCAAATAAAAAATTAACAAAAAAAAACCTTGTTAAACCTTGGTCAATGTGCTGAATGACTGCAGTTTGCTCACAAAATCACCTTCAAGGTTTCCATTTAAGATTTTATTCACAAAATACTACCATGCATATAAAAATTATACTAGGATATAAAAATATATGATAAAGAGTTGACAAAGTCTGTTTATAGAGTTTTTAGAAACCTAAACAATTTTAATCCAGAATCTGATCTAAAAATCATGAGATATTTCTGTATTTTGACCCTTAAAAATTCTCCAAATTTTGGGAAAAATTCCAGAGTTTCGAAGAGTAAGAAAGCTTGTTGGGACCCAGCAATCATTTTAAAGAAAGGGTATTTGTCAGCACTTCCAGTGGGCAAAGGCTTCCTCCTCCAGCACCTGGAGGAGCAGTATTTAATGAGAAAGAATTACTTAGGCCTACAAACAGAGGGCTAGAGAGGGCAGTTTTGATATAACACATCACAGCAGTGCAAGCCAGATGCCAGAAACCTGTTACCTGGTTTTGCCCAAGACTTATCTGACTTCCAAGGGCAGACACAGTTTGGAAACCAGCGGGGCTTTTGCTCTTGCTCATTATTGCCAGTCAATGGCGGTGGTGTCTGGGCTGACACAAGATTCTCCTTTGCCTGCTGAAATGGATTCTCACTCATCTCGAGGGTCCAGGATAAGGGCTGTCAACATGTAGAGTCCTCTCCTTCTCCTGCCCCCACCCTTCTCCTTTTACAGTGCTGATGGTAATCTCATTTAGGAAACACGGAGCTATGAAGTTCCTCCATTGCAAGAATGAGTGGTAGCAGAAAGGGATCTCCAGCAGTTATACTGGAAGCAAATGAAAACCAAGAACAGTGTCAGGAGGGCCAGGGCTAGCTAAGAAGACAACACTGATTTGAGCCAGCCTGGGCCAGAGGGAAGTCTCTCTGCAGTCTGATCATGCAACAAAATGGGGAGGCTAGTTTAGTGTTTTCAGCTATAATTAGTCACATTAATTAATGCTAAAAAACAATGTTAACAGTATATTATTTTCATCTAGTTAAATAAAGGATTATACACATTTGCGTAAATTACACAGCATTAAACATTTAAATAACTTGAAATGAAGCCATTACTGTCATTCAAACAAGTTTCCACAGCTAAAGGCTGAATGTTAAGTGAAAACTGATTCAGTATTATAAGAATATAAATCCTTTATCTTTTCAGTGAGATTTGATGACTTCGCCCTTGAAAAGGTGGTTTGCAGTCACACAGCGCCCTCCAGTGGTCAAGAGTTCAAAGTGCAAGTTTCAAAAGCCAATGTTCAATTTTTCCCCCTATTGAACAATGACAGTGACATTAGCTCCTTCTTTAACACAGCTGCTTATCTCATCACATATTGTCAGTGTCACACTATCTTCCTTCCCACTGTTCCTGGTTCTTCACCACATTTATACCTTTTTATTCAAATCTGATTTGTTCCTTCTAAGACAAACTCTGGAGCCGGGGGTGAGGTGGGGGTGAGGGGGGGTGGCCTCAAATGAATTTAATGCTTCATGATGAGTGAGTGGATTCCCTGCAATCCCAGGACATCAGTTGGCTGGCCTGCACTAGAAAGGTGGTAACTAATTCCTAAATGCTCAAATTTAAACTGGAAAGCAAGATTATAAAATCATGGAACTCTAATCTGCTTGTTATACAACATGGTGAGCATTATAAAAAGCAAGTTAAAATTATGAAGTATCTTTTACTCCTTTTCCATATGAACCGTTTTCAAGACCCAGGCAGTTTTCCTGAGATGGCAAGAAGCAGCTCCCTGAAGCTAATCTATAATGCTTCCAGTCTTGAAAAAAACATTGATCTCTCACAGTCAAAGGATCACACTCCATTCATAACAAGAACTGAAATGAGGAAGCTCATTATAATATTCCTGGTTTTCCACTCAATAAGAAACCATAAGGTATGAAACCGCTGCCTCATACCATAAATCAAAGTTACTGAGTGGAATGAGGTAGTTTATTTTCAAAAGAATAATATAAAAATATCAAGCTATTTTTGCTCTTTTTGGTTATTCAAAGAACAGAAAAATTTGGACATGTTGGGAATGATCATTCTTTTCACTGGAACCAGTGATGCAACTCTCTAATGAAGAACAAAGGCTTGGGTCTGAATGCAGATCTCTCCGTGGCTAGCAAGGTTTCCTCATCTATGTGGGGGTAACACTGGGCTCCCATCTCATGTCAATATTGTGAGGGTTCAATGTCATAAGACAAGTGCCCTACTGCCTCAAACACACATAGAACATCCTCAAAGATGCCAGTTCTTTTCCTCCCCCCTCCCCCCGCCTCTCTTACCAGTGAAAAATGCAAAAGACCTATTCTCACTGCAAGGGGCACTTGAGCTGGAGTTAGCAGACATGGAAGCATATGAGTGAATCGAGGAACCCCTCAGAACTGTTTTCTGTGGGAGCCCAATCCTTTACTGCCACACATTCGAAGACCTAGAACTGTATGCTTCTTCTTACTACTTCACACCAGAAGGGCTGCGGGGACGGGAGTCAGTCAAGCTGACTTATTTCTGTCTGAAGAAGACTGTAGGCTAGAGCTTCTCTGACCTTGCTGGTAGATCTGAGAAGGAGAGGACACTGAAAGGGAGGAACAATAACGCAGCCCCGAGGGATGGTGGCAGAGAGCAGCATGTGCTCAGGAATAAAAATGTCTTACTTAACCCACCTCAATTACTCTACGTGCTTCTTCATATTTAAGGGTTTCACGCACAGTGACAGAAGACTGGGGTGGGGGAAGGTGGGCACAAGCATAGTTTGAAAGGACAGTTTCTGAATTATGATACCGTATATATAAGGACACTGGAAAGCAGTCTCTCTGCCCTGGGTGACAATGAAAACAAAGTCGTTGAGCAGCGTGATGTGAAAGTGACCTACACTGCACTCTGTTACTCATCAAGAACAGGAAATATGCTTGTGGCAAGCAAGCATCCTCACCCAAAACTCATGTGACTGTAGGACGTAAGACATCCTTCCAAGATTGTCATTGCTTTGACTGTTCTAGATCCTAACTGTTAAACTGGTATCTTAAGTAGCAGTAAAGGTGAAGGAAGGCTTCCAAGTTTATCAAAAGGAACCCAAGTTTTACAAGGATGAAAGCGTGTTTTTAAAGATGCAAGTCAGCTCAAGGGAAACCGAGAGTACCGAGGGAAGGGAGCCATGGGATAACTTTTAAAATTTGGGCTTTAGGCTAATGGTCATGTCAATTAAAATGCAAATGGATAAGGCTTTCCAAGCTCCCCAATGACTCAGTGACGAAGGGCCATCATGCTGAGCCAGTGTCCTAAACAATGTCCAAAATGCTCAAGGGAGTGACCACCACAACCCAAAGCAGGTGGGACTGCCTAAATGGCCGAGTGACAGACAGATGGGTGGACCTGTCTGTCTCTGTCTGTCTCTCCAAAGACCCATTTCTGAGGACTGGCTGCTTTGAAGCAGAGAGCCAAAACTACCAGCATGCCCTCATCCCCCACTGTCAACAACGGAAATGCTTTACCCAAAAGGCAAATGCCACAAAAACAGAAGTAGAACCATCTAGTGAGAGATGACAGATGGGTCTAGATACATAAGGTAAAGGACAGAATCGGTTCTGGTGACTCTCTGAATATTCATAGAATCTATAAAAGTCCAATTCTTTCGGAATGCAGTCTGTTAGGAATGAATATGCAACTGTACCAAATAAAAACACTGTATTTCTCCAAATGTATACAAGGAAGGAATTTTCCCACTTCCAAGTGCTGTCATACACCGCTGCTGAATAAAGGGTTATCTGAAATTCATATTGATTTGTGATTTATATTCTCTAAAGCAGGTCTCAAGAATGTTTTCCCCCTCCCCCTAACTGTAGTCTCTCTTGAAACATTTCACTCATCACAGATGACACACACTCTGTGGATGTCTCTTAATTTATTTTATTCATTTTAATTTATTATGTGTACTTGTGTGGGGGGAGGGGTGCACATGAGGTCTGACGTTACTGACAGTTGTGAGCCACCTATAACCATCCGTCACCGATGCTGAGGTTCTCAGGAAGAATAGCACATGCCCTTAGCCACTGAGCCATTTCTCCAGCCTTTCAGTAGATGCTTCTTAGGTATATGTTGTTGGAACTAGCTAGCCCCTTCCTCAAAATGCTCAGGCATCCTGGATTCTATAGAATTCTACTGTGGCAGCAGTAGGCAGGTAGAAGATTAGGAAAGGAAAGCACAGGAAAATGAGAAGAAAACAGTGAAAAAGACTGTCAACACGGATGGCCTATCCTTACCATCGCAAAGCCACTAATCATCAGAGAAGTCCAGGTACTTCAACTACTGAGTAACAGCTGCCACCAGTTCTTCTCTCTCCAGTTCCAGGCAACACTGAAGTATTATTTCCAGTCCTAAGTAGGCAAGTGGCTAGAATCAAACTGCATGCAACCAGCAGAGGCGGCAGCAGCCAGCTCTGCAGAGGAAAGGAGTCAGTCGGGCAAGAGCATGCATGCATTAGGCATGTGAGGACAGATGGGCTTAAGGCTAAGGCGTCCTTAGACTGAGCACTTCTATTGGAATCTTGTTGGCTCGACGGGAACACCATTACATCACTTTGCCATTAACAAACAACTCTGGCAAGACCAATATTCAGGTGACTCCCAACAAAAGACCAGAGCCAGAAATCTGGTCATTTGTAACAGTGGCTTACTACATGGGTCTCACTGCTGCAGTACCTGCCTGTGGTACCCATAGCCAGACCCTGCCAGCTTGGTCTTCCCACAGTGAGTCTTCTCCAAGACTTGCACAAGGTTTTCAAGGACAAGTCACAACGTCAGAACTAGTCTGTCATCCACACTCCATATTCATGGGCAGAGAACCACTATAAATACTTCCAAACAGCAGATTGTACCAAGGAGCTATATGGAACATAAATAAATTGCTTCATTATTTAGAGGCAAAGATGCTGCTCAAAGTTGTGTGGCTCTCTCTTGATATGTTCTGTAGTACTAATGAAAACTGAAAATACACAGCAAGAAACAACCAATAAAGGACTGGAGAAGACATTGCATTCTAAATTTTCCAAAAAGTCCCTTCGACCCTTCCACTCACAGCCCCAACTCTACAGCAACAGAAACCAAGCACTGAGATCGCCAACACATGGGCACTTGCAGAGAACTACTGCCCCGCACACACTAGAAACCAGGCACTGAGATCGCCAACACATGGACACTTGCTGTGAACTACTGCCCTGCACACACTAGGATTGTAAACATCAATTCTTCTACAGTCAATGGGTTCACAGCACTCCTCATAAGCTTCACTTTGCATAGTAAGTATTCGAGTGTCACTTTGACCTTGGTAGTGGCTATTATGGATACTGGGCCAGTTCTAGGTTCCATGTTGATTTTCTTGCAAAATTACACCCCAAACAAATGTGGACCATAGGTGTAAACTCCACTAAACAAAACCCTATGTGCTGAAGTTAAACCCTCATACATTTGTAATCACACACGATACAACACTTTTTAAAAGCACACGTGGTAACGAATGACACGGCGCATCTGGGGTGTGAACATCAGTAGCCGCTGGCGGTACTCCCTTTATGATTAGCCTTTCCTGAACCTATCTTCTGTCAGCATTCTTATTCTCTCTTTAATTTTACTAAGAGAACACTATTTAGCAATAGACAAAAGAGCAGGGGGAAAAAAACTATTAACAAATTAAGTACTTTTGTCTCATGCTCTTCAGCAGTGTGCCAAGCGCCGCACATTCGTCACCACAGTCTCTCGGCCTCGGGACCTCGGAGCCCAGGGACCGCCTGCCCGGCATTCAGCACACAAACCACTTTGACCATGATCATATGCATTTATCTTTATTTTTAAAATCTCCTCATTGTTTCCACCGGCACATGAGCATTACTAATACTAACCCAGCTATCCTAATAACAGTGTTTAAGTAACTTGTCATCCTGGGAACCTTACAGACAATAGCTAATTAATTGTCAAGCACTTAATGTAACAATTCTAATCTCCAACCTCTGAAGCAGGGTATTTACTTGTTATTATGGTAAAACTTTTGTTTGAATTGCTTATTTATGCAATATATCTTCTCTATCACCTCAATTCTAATTTTTATATCTGCTTTGTAAGTAAAATAAACCATCCCATGCACAAAAGACACAGACAGCGCACTTCACACACAGTAATGAATCTCTCGTGGCTTCTTTTATCCACACTACAATAGATTCTGTATTACTATGCAGGAGAAACAAAACAAAACACCATACATTATTTTCCTTGTTTGCACGATATGCTCTCAGGGTTTAGATAAGAACAATAACTTGAAGGTGTAGCATGCTATGTATTAGTGTGCAAGGAAACACGATATTATGTTGACATCTTGTTCCTGCTTTCAAACAACCAGGTAGGTTCCAAATCAAGTGTCAGGGCAGCCATGGAAGTTTCCTGTGGAAATGTAGCCACACTCTTCAGAGACCTCATCTCTAGTCTGCCAAACATCTTAGCTGAACACTGTGCTGACAATTTTTTAACTTGAAATAGTCATTTGAAATCAATATTTAAAAGGTATAAACAAGACCACTTTTGTCTGCAAATCTCCTCACACGTATAACCATACATCCTCTCCATATGACAATGCAAATGGCCTGAATCCACCAGAAAAGAGAAAGATGTCAAAGACAGCCAGATAGAATCCCTTCCTCCTGCCCTTAATGAGGTCTCCAGAGCCAAAGGCAAACCAGTAACAAATGGTACTTTCCACATATTGGGGTGGGGGAGGGGGAGAGCTTGTCATCTGAAATTAATTGAACTTAGCCATGCCAAGAAAACACTGGTAATAAACCCTCCCCATCTAAATTAAGGGTTTTATACCATGAAAAAATTTATGGCAGTAATTTCATCTGGGTTTTTCAAGAAGTGCTTGCTGATTTTCTTGTACTCAGTAGAAAAATCCCAAAGGAGCCATGGAGACTGCAATAAGGCAGACTTCTAAAGAGATACCATTTAATTTCTCACTCCTCCTCTTGCACCGTCCCCACACTTCCACTTTTTCTCTAGCTCAGTATTAACTCCCTCAACACAACCCTCCTCCCTGAACTCTCAATCTCCTAGGCTGGTGAGGTGCTAGATGGGCAAGTGCCGACCTCCAACCTGAGAAGGCCAGGGCCGGGCAAGAGCCTCATTGGCCTTTGGTGCACATGCATCCATCCCTGGGTTTCGTTTGCTTGGGCTGGTTTTAGTTTCTTAAGGCAACAGGCCACCTCGATAAAACGCAGCAGAAGTTATAACCACCAAGTAAAACCATCACTCAGCACCTTTAATGCTGGCATCAAGAATCGATGAACAACTTCAGTTCCCAATCTGTGGGTCCTATCAGTGACAAAAAACCAACCAGGCACTGTGATTCTTTAGGGTCTGCAAGTCCCCACGGGTACAAAGCCTTCCTGCAGACCAAATGCATCCTCACAGAACAGGCAGAGCATTCCTTTGCTAATGTCCACAGGGACTGCTATGATTAATAAAACAAATATATTAAAAACCAGAACTAATGCACAATGGCTTTTTTGGCATTTTCTCGATTAATGAATGTTGTAAGTAAAAGAGCTAATTTATATTACTGAAGTATTTTTGGATGTCAAAATGAGTCTTCAAGTTAAGAAGGCAAATGATATATGCCAGTATTTCGGTGTTTTCCAGGAGCACAGATGGGCATTTGGTACTGGCCCATCACAAGGCCAGTATTTCAGTGTTTTCCAGGGTCACAGATGGGCTTTTGATACTGGCCCATCACAAGGTCAGGATGTTTGTACTGGCCTCGCTGCATCTACTCTTGCTTTCACAAAGTCCCCATCAGCTTCCAGTTCCATTCACCTCTTGATGGAAAGAGCGCAGAGGTTCTCATAGTGGGATCTGGGAAGTCCTAGGGATCCCAGGGGGCACTTCAAGAGTTCTTAACTGTCAGGAATATTAATGTATGATTGAGCTTCCCATAGGCTGCATGACCTGTGGCAGGCAAGGTGAGAATCAGGGATGAGAGCCCAGATGTCTTCTACTTACTGGACAGCCATGAGAGTCACAAGACCACTTTCCTAATAAAATTTATTTTATTTTAGAAACAACTACTTTTCATTAAATGTTATTTATACCAGCACTATACAGCTCCTGATTGTACTTGAAAGTGACAGATAAATAAATCTTGATAGATAGATCCCACATCCATTCTTTGGTCTGCGACATAGTTCTTGAGCGTATAAAGGAACAAAGGCTTGAGAAGTCCTGTTAGAGGCTGGACCTGCAGTATACTGCTGTCTCTTAGGGCCATGGTGAGCCTCTGATGTGTGCATCAAGTTGGATGCCCAGATGGTGGGGATGCTAAAGAGTAGATTCAAGCATGGGGCTAGGTAACTGGACCTACTGCTCTCCACACTCCCTTCTAAAAAGGGCTTCTGTAATTCTGTCTTAGAGGGAACATAAAAGCATGCCTCCTCCCAGGGCCACGACTCCTGACATGGACTATGAATAATAATGTACCTTCATTTTACTATCCACAAAACAATACGAGCGCATTAACGAGCAAATTAATATTTTCCCACAGTTATATGGTCTTTGTGTCAGTACACTATTTCCAACCATTTGGAAGCAAGGCAAGTTTTTAATTTAACTGTTTTTTAGTGTTACTTTAAAGAAAACTATTTCTCTTTGTGTCTAGGCTTCTATAATTTTCAAACTGACCAGTATCGTTTACTCAGATGGGAAAGAAGGTTAGGAAGAGGGCTTGGAGGAAAAGGGCTCCTCAACACATTCTCAAAGCATGTCCTTAGGGCTGGGTGGCAAGGTGAGCACATGGCAAACAAACATCCTGCTGAAGAAATCCCCAAAGCAAATAAACAAACCGACACCAACTTTGCAGAGATAAAATGGCTTCATCTTCTGCAGGTCTTGCTCCTGCATGGCAGGGAAATAGGTGGCTTAATGGGCTCACTGTACCCACGGATGCTGGAAGGTTGTTTGGAATACACAGCATCAGACCATCAGAACTATTAGAAAAATTAAATGGGCATACTTGTAATGTGATTCAATTCAGTAAGCATTAACTGAGTGCTATAGGTTCCAGTCATTAGTCTAGGTCATCATGAGGAGGGGATAAGTGCTACGAAGCTCATGCCTGTGCGGTGGGGAGCTCACTCTCAGGGAGGAATCAGGTACACGTCTGCAAGCTCACTGTGGGAATGATGTAAGAGGTGCTCAGTGTGGAAACCGGAGCGACTGGGAAAACAAATAATCTACGGGGACATGTAGCATAACCTGTGAACAACACCTTCATTCAACTTTGACCACCTGCCAATGGCCCAAATGACATGCTGAATCTCCACTCTCCATGGCTGCTACTTCTGACTTCAAGTCCTGCCCGATCTCTTGCCCAGTCCCCTGGAGCCCTACTCTAAGCAGAGGTTCTTATTACCTCCTGCAAAGAACACAAGGGAGCAAACGCTGGCCTCCGCTTACCCACCCCACTGTTGTCCTCTTCCCTCCCTTCAGAAGGACAAAGTTAGTCAACCTCTTCACCAAGGCTCTCAACCCATCCACCTACTTCTTCCCCTTCCCAGGCACCTCTGCTCCCAGGCCTTTCTCCCCAGCTGCTTCTCCCTGCCTCTTGACTTCTCAGTCCCAGCATTTAGACATGCTTACCCAGCAGCCCTCAAGAGATGAGACTGTATTCTTCCCATTGCTACACTCAAAACCATTTCTCTTCTCCTTGGGCCTGAAACTTTCCCTGTCCTTTCAAAGGTCAAGCCCTACCTGTTCAGGGCACGGTTATCTCCCAATCGGTACTAACACGGCTGGACTGAAAACCACACACCTGCCTCTCTTCCGTACTCACTCCTGTCATTATGTCAATCATTGTGCCATGTGCAAATACAATCTTACCCCTCACCCAAATCCTTGACACCTTCATTTCCAGGGACCCTTTTTTTTCTATTACACTTTAGTGACCCAAATCCCATGGACAATTTGCTTGATTTGATTTAGAAAAATCAGAGACCTGCCAATATTCTAAATTCAAATATCTCATGTCAAAATCCTCTTTACCATTCATTTGCATTAGTGTCCCCTTCGTGGAACTGCTTTCCCTAAATGGACCCCACTGATCCTACCATTCTCAGCACCTTTCTGTCCTCACTCCCCTCATTTGTTCAACTTACAAGTGATGTCCATGTCTCCTAATTCCCTTGTGGAGTATCCTCACTTCCCTGTCTCCCCTGGCACACAATCTAGGAGCCCTAGATGACCTGTAGTATTTGAGATCAAACCAGCATGCGCGCGCGCGCGCACGCACACACACACACACACACACACACACACACACACACACGTGTGTGTGCATGTACACAGGCTCACACATACAGCTGGAGAAAAACCCAAATACTTAGACTTCATTGCAAAGTCAACACTGCCTGGGAGTGCCATTATACTCTCTGTGCTGCTTCTTCAGGAACCATTGTCTACTCTCAGTATTCTAATCCTGATACTTTCTTGTTGGCTTGACTGTTCTAAACCCCACCTCTTCTGGTTCCTTCTCTCACTTTCTTTCCCTGGAAATTAACTCAGAGATTGCACATACTAGGTACAGGCTCTACCAATGATCTATTACAACCCACCTCCCACCCAGCCCCGCTCCTTTTAAAATAATTGTTTCATATCTTAACCTACTGAGGCTATGGAATGTCTTCAATGTTGTCATAAAACTACACTATTGTGGGCACCTAAATATCTCCTCCTTCTGTCCTTCCTCTCTCAAGTCCAGTCTCTGCAGAAGTACTCTGAATCATGTCCACTATTCCATGTTGGTGGACTGCTCCCCAGGCCCAGAGGAGACGGAATGCTTATTAAAGCGCTGTTCTTAGTAACCAAGTGGAGCACACATGAATTCTCATCGAGAGTGAAAGGCTAGGGATGGAGAGACAGCTGAGCAGTTAAGAGCACTGGCTGCTCTCATTTGGGTTGGAAGACTTGAGTTCAATTCCCAGCACCCACATGGGCAGCTCACAACCACTTGTAACTGCAGTTCCAAGAGAATCTGATGCCCTACTTTGGACTCCATGGTGGCGATTGCCTTTAATCCCAGCACTTGTGAGGCAGAGGTAGAAGCAAAGGCAGATGGATCTATGTGATAGCCTCAGTGGATAAGAAATGAAACCATTAGTTTAAAAGAACAAGGGGTGACAAGAACCTTTCACTTTTCATGAGCATTTGTGTGTACTTGACTTTGTTACTGAAAATAATGCCATAATCCCATGCATGCATATGTTACGCATACATACATGCAAGTCAAGACTCACACACATAAAATAAAAGCCAATGTTTTCTTTTTAAAGTGAAAGTCTAAGTACATTATGGCAGATCTACCTGCAAACTGCCACATAACCCTTAGATGGCCAACCAGATCCACACTACTGGACTCATGTATAGTCCCACTGCCCACCGTCTTGCAGTCTTCTGCCCCTACCATGGCACTGAACGTGAATTTTGTATTCAGAACCACACACTTTCCTGGCCCCATCAGAACCATTCCCCAGAGCTGTCACTCCCCGTGTTTCTTGCATGGTGTTTTCAGCTTCCATGACTAGCACCTGTCTTATGAGCTCCCTCCAGCTTCACTGGCTGTTTTCTCAGTTTCTGCAGCTCTGTCTCCTCTGTCTGAATTCAGCCCGTAGGTTGGAACATTTTCCACATTTGGGCAAAAGGAAGTATTAGCAGAAATGCAATCTCCGAGAATGAAGTAACTGTTTTCCTCTCAATGCCATTCAGTCATTCTTTGCTGCAGCTAAACCATGCCCTCTTTGCCCCAGCAGTGAGGGTGCTGCTAAGAAACGGTAGGCCTAAAAGAGTCAGCACAAACCATCTGTAACCCTTCACAGTCATCTTATAAATACTGGCCAGAAAGGCATGATACCCAGGGAAATGCCAGTCATTCTAGCACCTGAAATAAAGCAGTGCTGTGGGCTAAGTGGCTCCAGACCTTCCAGAGGGAGCAAGAATTCACAGTGCTTTAGCATTAAGTTTGCATAAAATATAATAAAAGAATATAGAATTAACACTTAAAAGAAAAGACTAATAAAACACTGAATCTGGGAGAGAGGCACTGCACAAATAGAAACATTTATGCTTCCCTTGTTTCCATGAATGCACTGACTTCAGTATATACTTGTTGAACACTTGATAACTGATGAATAAATATGGTTATTAAAGCAGCTGCACTTTCTTACTCTGATTAAAGAGTCAGCTACCCTGGGCTTCATGTTTCCTCACAAAAACATTTGTCACATGCCTTAATCTACCTCATGATGTGCTAGCTGGTCTGCCGTATAGTGGGAGATGCAGGAGCCCGGTTTCTGCACTTGAGAGAGACCTGTGTAACTCCTGCTGCTGCTGCTATTGCCTCGCAGACCCAGCACCACCAAATCAACACAGCCACCTTGGTCCAGCATGCTCCCTTCAACATCCTTTGTTCCTTCAAATGGCATCATCCTTCAGTACTACTTCCGAGCACCAGGTCGGCATGCCCACCACTTATTTCATGTGCCCATGCTACTGATGCAGCTGCCACTATCTATCACACATGGCCGCCTCTGCCAAAACTACCTTTCCAGCTGGAGACCTCCTACACATCCCTCAAGACCTTAGATAAATGCTAACTTCTTTACAAAACATTTCCTGAATTCCCCCAAACCAATTCATCATTTCCTCCTCTGTGTTAGGCTCCCATTGCATTTCATAAATATCTTGAGTGTTGCTTGAATCTTCTTTCAATTATAATTAACTGCATATTCATTAGAAGCAACTGAAAGTGTAAGAGGAAATCAGAGATTTGGGGCTTTAGTCTTAGGAATGAGAGCATCCTGTAGAAAATCACAGCGAAGATCTAACTGGACAGTGGGTAGGAAAGGCATTTCAAACACACGGTGACATTCTGAGAAGGGCTGGCTACTTCAGACATGCAGAAGTGGGAAGGGGCATCAAAGAACTTGGGGCTCTCATAGGAACTCTGAGCTTGGTCAGAAGGGCCATCAAGAGTGGGACTGAGTTTTCCAAGACAGGATTCCAATGGCTTGCATCATCTCCTGTTCACTTTCAGAGTAGTGGGACCGTGTGCACGTCAACCACCACACGATGTCAGTGTCAAAATAACCCATGAAGGATTCACTCTTCCAGAGATGTGTGAACTCAGTCACTGTATCTTCAGTGCCAAGAAATTAGTGGCAATTTGTTTTCTGAAGTGAACTGAATTCCTTCATGCACCATACTGAAAATGCGTCACCACCTTCCATAACAGAAGTCTGAGCTGCTGCAAAGCAAGCTACTCTGTCTGACCCTGCCACACACAAAACTTTCAATCACAAGAAATTCTGCTACAGGCAATCATCAATAGTTTAATAAGGTTCCAAAAGTATTTTCATGCTTCAGAATTAAATCTGTAACTCTGATAGGGAAGCTTTTTTAAAATGAATTCAAATTACTATAAACCATTCTTTACCCTAGTATCCTTGATTCCCTACTTCAGTGGTAGAATTCTGTACTGAGTCCTAAGCATTTCCACATGCTGAAATGTAACAGGACATATGTAATGTCAGACTAAGATGCTAGCATTCTTACAGTCTAAAATTTCTATATAACATACACATACACATATATGTATATCTGTGTACACACACACAAAAAACAAAACTATGTCAAAAGTAGTTCAACAAGTGCAATGGCCCTTACTGAGGTTGAACCATACAATCTGTAAGTAAAATGTGCAAAGAGTAAGAAAAGAACCTTGGAACACTTAGTCCTAAATGGGGTGTCTTCATCAATCCCTCCTGACTCAGGGCGAAGGGACCCAGGCAGAAGAGGAGGTAGAAAGACTCTAAGACCCAGAGAGATGGATGATTCCAAGCCAACAGTGTCTGCCACACACAAGAGGCCTGGTGTTCATTAGAACAAGCACAGGGCCTGCACAGCTTCAAGCCAGATGGGGTCCCAGTGTGGAGGGGGAAGTGGGAAAGCAGAGACCCCACCCCTAACCAAGAAGCTATCTCCAACTGACACCCACTGGCAAAGAGAAATTCTTCTTGCTCCAATGGGTCTCACTGAGTATGTTAATCACACTTAGGGACAGGCCCCATGCCCAGCAATAACTGGACTACACAAAACCTCAATGCATTTTTGTAGGCTTTTTGTCTACTAGTGCTTTGCTTGAGCATTTTTTGGTTTCTTGGTCTTTGGCTTGTGTATCTTGGTTTCTGTTTTTTTTTTTTTTTTGGGGGGGGACGACTGTGTGTGGGTGTGTCTTTTATGTTTTTGTTTTTTAAAGAAGGTGGGTGGGGAGGATCTGGGAAGAGTTGGGGAAGGGGAAAATATGATCAGAAAACACTGTGTGAAAAAATTCTCAAGTTAAAAATTAATTCATTAAAAACTTTTAACCCGCCGGGCATTGGTGGTGCACACCTTTAATCCCAGCACTCGGGAGGCAGAAGCAGGTGGATCTCTGTGAGTTCGAGACCACCCTGGTCTACAAGAGCTAGTTCCAGGACAGCCTCCAAAGCCACAGAGAAACCCTGTCTCAAAAAAAAAAAAAAAACTCTTAACCCAGTGCTTGCCCATAAGAACCCAAGGAACCCTTAGGCTGACTTGGCATCTAAATTGTTTTTCTTAGTAAGTCATTTATTAAAAGCACATCTTGATTAAAAATCTCCACAATGCTTTCCATAATCCCAGTTCAAAAGGAAGAGAAGAAAACTTCCTGGAGTTGACATTAAGATCAAATTAGAGGTGCTGCTCATAAGAGTGAACCCAAGGAATGGTTCCACTCTTGGGAAGAGAGCAAGGTGAGTATCAGAATACAGGCATGCACACACCATTCACGGATACTCTCACTGTTTACTGTTGGCTATGAAACTCTCTGGAGAACAGAGGCAAAAGGTTCAGTGCCATTGACTAGAAGCATAAGTGGCAGCTTTTTGATTGGGGAAGGCTGTCTGTAGCTCCAGCACGGTGCTCACGCCAATGGTTATTTTGATTGTGTAGCCTTCCTAACATAGCCCAGGTTCCAAATGCAATAGATGAGTCTTGACTGCGGAAACAAATTACCAGCTGTCTCCTAAAGGACAACCTCGTTTAGTGGAAGGCAAATGCTAGCATAGAACAAAAGTAAATAAAGATGGGTACATATGCTCCAGTTTTCAAACTGAAAAGTGACAGCAATGAGAGAAGCAGAGGAGGGAAAAGATTAAACATGAAGAACAGCTGCCACCAATCGCAGACGCTCTGACTAGTCAACCCATCTAATAACACAGTGCAGCAAGAATGCCAATTAAAATAGTTGGTATGAAGATTCAGACCCAGAGACCTTAAAGCTAAGGAAGCCAGAGAAGTCCAGCCAATCCCGCCACAGAAGGCTATGCTGAATGCCGATGGGGTGTGAGCAAAGCACTTGGTAAACTGCCATGTTCATAGATACACACAGGACCACGGGTACTCCTAAAATATTTCTATTCCTTTAGTTGTGTTTTTACAGAATGTATCCATTCCACCTGCATTCATTCACTGCCAATAAACAGAATTGTAAATTGGTATTTTTTTACTTTTTATTTCCTCAAGAATCTTCAAACGGAATATGTTGCCCAAATTAGCTATCTTGTAGGCACAGCACATGAATGGAATATATAATTTAGAGGCGAATGAAACATGAACAAAGCCCACACCCTTTCATGTCTTACAAACACATCTGTAGAATGTCACTCAAGCCCATTAAAATGCTTCAATGTCCTGGGAGCCCCTCTCTTCACAGAAGCAAGCACTCATTAAAGGTTAACACAGGAAGAGGAAGGGGATGGCTGGCCTTTCCTGACAAAGGAGGAGAGTCTGGGGATATGCTTTCAGTGGGCTGAACTTAAAAGGGGAGGCCTGGGGCGAAGCTTCACTGGCTGCTTTCACCACCCACCTTTAAAGGGTTACTTCATCCAGCTGAAAGCTGAAGTGAACCACCACAGCTGTTAGGGCCCCTCTAACAAAAAAGAACTTCTATAGTGACCTCAGGGTGCCCTTTAACAATGCACCCTCCCAAACTGACTAGCACAAAGGGAAATGCAGCCAAGAAGAACACCTTTACGCTTTATCATTTATTTCAATTTATCTTATAATTTTAGTAGGCCTACATATGTGGATATAATTTAATTTTGAAGTATTTGGGAAATACATTTAGTCCAGTTGTGCCTGAAAAAGGGAAAGAAAGGTAATTTCCCATTTTACAGATGCTTCCAGAACTGTCTGAAGATGGATTAACCTCCAGTTCCTCAGCTACAGACTATTATGCCTATTCCTCAGCCTTTGTGTATGAACTATTCTGTTCATTAGATATGTAGCAAGTCCTCCACCTGCTCTTAAGGAGTGGCCTTAGTGAGAGCGCTTTTTTACTCGAGGCCTTCCTTTCTAGGGGCACACAGTCAGGCTTCCCTCTGACACCACAACACTGTCACACAGACCCTGCAGTAGGGGAAGAAACAGGAGACTGAGTGGGAAGTAAACAAATTGGTTTAACAGGCACCACGATGGGGTTTGAACTTATTCCTGGACTAGACTTTAAAGCTCAAAATGTGCGGACACTAACATTAACAATTTTCTTTCTCTAAAAGTCTACAAACCACAGACAACTAGTGATGGATGACATGGTATAGACAATGTAGTGTTATGGAATAGAATAATTATTTAACTATGTAAAATATGCTACATTTGTTTACTATGCATTTAACTAGGCAAAAATATGTTACATTTGTTTATGCTGCATTTGTTTGACTATGTAAAGATGTGTTGCTGTTTTACCTTGCCTGCCTAAGGCACATGACGAATCTAATAAAAAGCTGAACAGCCAAATAGCTAGGTAGTAAAGGGATAGGCAGGACTTGAGGGCAGAGAAAATAAGGAGGAAGAATCTAGGCTTGGAGGAGAGTGAGGGACAAAGAGAAGGAGACACTGGGGGCCAGACAGACAGACAGACACAGAGGAAGCAGGAAAGTAGGAAATAAAACATGAAAAAATGGTAAAAGTCCCCAAGGCAAAACGTAGATGAAGACAAATAAGTTAATGTAAGTTATAAGAGCTAGTGGGATGAGCCTAAACTAAGGACAAGCAATCACAACCAATAGGTCTCCATGCCATGATTTGGGGGTTGGTGGTCCAAGAAAGGCTGCTATGCAGTAGTGTTATTATCTTCCTACTAAGCAACATTCAAAACTTCCTTCAAGATATGGAGACATCACGCTTCATGTTTCTGGTTTACATAGGATGAGCAATGGAGGCTGGAGGTACAGGCATCGGACACTGAGCCCCCCCCCCCTTCCAAGCTTTTCATAAAGCACACAATAAATCAGAAAGTACTACTTCATTTATCAGAAATTAAAAATGGAAGCTGAGGGTGGATCCATGTGCACTGTCTCACAATACAGTTTCAAAGATAATTGGTAATGTTCTCTTTCCCCAAAGAAGTGAGGGTTAAATATAGTTGCTCTGTACAGAGACGGATGATCTGCAGGATGTGTAAATTATACATTACAGTTACATAACAGGCTAAATCACAGTCATCAACAAAAGAAAATTTGGCACAATTTGTGAATTTTTATGATTCTAGCTCAAAAGCAGAGCTTCAAAAAGAAGGGGGAAAAAAGCCCTACCTTGAATCAGCCACTCAAGTAACCTTAAAGTGCCCAAGGCAAGTGAAAGGGGAAGGCACCCATAGGCAGACTAGAAAAGGGAATCAGAGCAGGGGACCTTTGTTTCCATGTGCTACAGTTACTTTAGTAAAATAAAAACACTTAGCCATTCCACAAATTAAAACAAAGGAGATGGATAAAACAAAGCAGGCCATGTGTTTCAGCACCAACATAGACTTAAGGTGACTCTAGAGTAAACACATTCACGGAAGTCATATGAAGAACACAGGCCCTTTCAGAACACCTACAAAATCTGAGTAGCTCAAACCAGGGCCTAGAAAAGGACTCCCACACCTCCTAAGCAGCTCAACCAATGTCATCCAGTGTGAGCAACTCAGAACCAGTCAAAAGCATTCAGCTGGCAACATGCTGGGAACGTCCAAGCACTCTGTCTCAACTCCTGCTCTGACACAGAAGCTGAAAGTCTCCTCAGGCCTGCTACATGCAACCAATTACCACTCATCTCTGGTGAGCTCCTCCTTTAATCTCCCACACAAAACAGCTGCCATTACTCTGCAACATCTATTAAGCAGTCATAGCGATCCAATAAAGAACATTAATGGGAAAAACAAAGAGATATTTAAGCAAAGGAAATACAAGTCATACATGAAGTATCAGAGAGCAGACCAAGCCAGACATTCTCTCCTTCATTCCACCCGACTGATTCCTCTGCCGTCAATGCAGCACATTTTTTTCTACTTACACTGAATAAAAAGCAAAAACCGCTCTCTTTGAAACGAAGTTGGCCTTGTAAGAACTTTCAGAATTCAAAGCCAACACTCAAGGGACTTCCAAGTGTCTAGCATGCCAAAGAGTCCATCAATCCTGATAAACCTGGAGAGAACAGACAATCTGAGCGTGCCCAGAGCCACTCTACTGCACCTCAGTCATATTTCAGAACCACTTCAAGGAGTCCATGTTGACCCAGATCCACAAGCAGGATGATTTGTGAGCTCTGGAATGCTGCCAATCCTTTCCACAGGGGATTCCCAGACCAGACCATAGTAAACCTGCATGGCAGGTGGAGTAGAACACTCCCACCACATAGAGCTTTGAATAACAAACCAGTAGCCAGCCTGCTCTGTGAGTCTAACAGTGCCTTGTTAATTAAATACTAAAGTAATTGGAAAAAGCCAAAACCCAAATCCTCTCAGGGATCTGCCCCCTTTTCCTGCCCTTCGGGCTTACTTCCTTGCTTCTCCTCGTGTCTTAGTTGGCATCTACTCAACTTATTTGGGATTTATCTGACTCACACCATACCAAAGAGCATGGGATCTAGCACCTTGAGTAGCCTGAAAGAGAGCTAACTGGCTCAGGTTGGAAAAACAAACAAAGTTTGCTCCCTGTAGCTCTCCATCAACTAGGGACAGAAGGGAAGTCAAGTAAATCCCTCATCTTCTCTTTCCCAAAGACAACTCTGTTAACTTCCTCTCCTCACAAGTCTTCCTAAGCAAACCAGCTGGCAAGGCCAAAAGCCATGCCTGCTGAGTGGTATGCTATGTCCCCTTACAGCTGGGTGTGAAGCCAAGGCTAGCTCAGTAACACACTCATGTCTTCACATCCTTCCTGGCTTCGCTTCCTTTCATCCCCACCCTTACAAACTTGGACCTGGACTTCTCAAAGAAAGCAGCAACATCTTCACCTTCACCTCAGGCTGCTTTCCAGAGAACCCAGAATTAGAGGAATTCATCCTAGATGAAATTAACAAGAAATCATTAAAATGTACACAAACTATAAGAGTCAAAATAATAAATCCTCAGAAAAAGGAAAAAGACTGAGTACCAGGAACCTAAAAAGACCAGGAATGACACAACAAATGTCACCAAATGAGAAGGTGTTCAGGAAACTCTGAGAATTATATATGGGGTCTAAGACATGATACAAACAAACGTCAGAGAACACAATCAGGTATTTTCACCAAGGAATATGCTGAGCTGGGACCAAAACCCATAGGTAGATATCTGCTTAGTATGCATGTGGCCTTAGGTTCGATTCTGACTACTCCAAACACATAAACAAACAAATAAATAAAATGCAAGAGATGGTACTTGTTGCCTTCAGAGTTTTGGTTCTTTCTAACAAGCCTTGATAGTACTACTATCCTCACCATCAAGGGAGTGGGGGCTGAATCCCCTGGCCAGGTGAAACTCTTGAACAGTCATCACTACAATTCTTCACTGGAGACTAGCTATAGGATTAGTAACTTCAACTAGTTCTAGCCAATGATCTACGTCAATCTCCAAGGGGCTCTGAGAAAGGCATTTTAGCGCTTCAGAACATTGAAAAGAAAGATCCTCTCATGATTCCTAGGCCCATGTATCAGTTACCTTATGATCACAAAAAGATTCAGTTTAGGGCAAACTTTGGATCATAATTATGACAGAATGTAAGCATAGAAAAATCCTACATCCTTTCCAAAATCATTAAGCCACCAAATTAACCAGTCAGGAAGCAGGCCAATCTCTGGGTTTCTACCTAAATATGTGTACTTCCTTATTATTTTTAGTGTTTGAGTCATAGTTTGAGTCAAGACTCTTACTTGCAGTTAAAGGTATCTTCAATAATTACATAAAGCACCTAATTGGTTGGGAACATTTGAACACCTATAAGCACGTGCCATTATGCAAGGAGTAAGATTAGATTTGAAAGTAACTGGTCCTTATCCCTAATAACTTATGTCCTAGTCTTTAAGAGTAACAACCAGTACGGGGCAGTATCTGAGGCTGCACTGCAAAGGAGCCAGAAACTGGTATGTGTGCTTTTTGAAGAACAGTGGATTCAATTAGTGAAACTCAACCGGAAAAGCTCTCTGTCCAGCACAGCACCTTAGCATGTAAAGAGGTAGTTTCCTGGGGGCTGGAGAGATGGCTCAGAGGTTAAGAGCACTGGCTGCTCTCCAGAGGTCCTGAGTTCAGTTCCCAGCAACCACATGGTGGCTCACAACCATCCGTTATGAGATCTCGTGCCCTCTTCTGATGTGCAGATAGATATACATGGAAGCAGAATGTTGTATACATAATAAATAAATAAAATCTTAAAAAAAAGAGGTAGTTTCCTTTACTCTTTATGGGTCCCAGACTAATGGTAGACTAGGTAGAGCAATTCCCTCCAAAATTAAATAATGTAAGATCACAAAAAGTGAGTCTTCCAAGCTTAGCTACACAGTATAAGACTTCATCAGAAATCAGTAAATCTATACTGCATCCTTGACATTCACCAACTACATAAGCATGACCTGCTTTTTCACCTAAGCGAGCTATTGCTTAGCCCAGGGTGCAATAACCAACACGCAGAAATAGCCTGACTGTTCAGTAAGAAAGCAGGGAAAATGTTGCAGTGTAACTGACGTACAACAGCAAATACTCTAGATAAAGCTTTAGATGATAATCACCCCCACAGATGTATATGGATATTATGCATAGACATATATACATACACATATATCATATTCATTGTTGATCTAATTTTTAAAAAACAATAAATGACACCAGGGGCTGGGGATATGGCTCAGTTAGAAGGCTGCTGCTGGTCTACCATGCTGAGTCATGAATTCCTGCTGTGTTCAAAGCCCAGTACCACATAAAATCAGGTGTGGAGGCTGGAGGTTACAGGTTCAAGGCAACCCTCAGGGGCACTAAGCTTGAAGACAGACTGCCGTATCGCTCAGTTCAAGACAATTTTTTTGTTGTTGTTTTGCTTTTGTTTTGTTGTTGTTTGAGACAAGGTCTCTTTATGTATCCCTGACTGGCCTGGCTTTCACAAAGATACACCCACTTCTGCCTTGAAAGTCCTGGGATTAATGGCAAGTACCACCACACCTCACTTATAATTTTGTTCAAATTTATACTACATTTTTCTCCAATAAACACATGTAACTTTTAGGAAAAAAATGAAGTTATTTTTAAAATATGCACTGCTATCAAAAGTTGAAATGTATATACTAGTGCTTATATGTGGCTTGGTGTGTGTTAAAGACCTTAGGCTCAATACAAAAACAAAATAGTTTTTTAGTTGATGTCCCGCCCTATATGATCAAAATGCTTATACATGCTTGACTCTTCCATTAATTTCCAAAGGTTAAGCTCAAGCCCTGTAACAACAAATACCCCCATTTGCCCTTTAATAAACATACAGACAGGACAGACTGGTTTGTCTTTTATGTTTTGATGTCTTCATTTACAGACTGTAGAAATAGCACCTTCCAGGTTTGAAAGACAAATGAGCTGTATCTGCAAACATGTCAGCAGAGTGCTTTACACAGCACTGTCAATGACGCCCTGCCTGCCTGACATCCCCACCTTCTACTTCCACATTAAGAAGCTACGCCTGTCTTGCCTCCCTCCTCTCACTCACTGTCACATACTGTTCCCAACTATCTGCCAGGTCCAAGTTCCCACTGCCTGCTCAAGAACGTGCTCCTCTCCCCCCCTTCCTCTGTGTTCCTGTGGGCTCCCAGTACCCTTCCCACCTGTCCCAGCCAATCCAGTCCACTCTCCTCCTCCAAATTCTCATGCTCTTCCTCGGTCCTCCTCTCCCTTCCTCCTCCTACTCTGCCTCCTTCCTTCTCCCTTCCTAAATACCTGTCTACCTACTTTTGTAAATATTAATTTAGATCTAGGACTGCCATCTTGTATTTATTCTTCCACTCATATGCCCTAGACATATACCCTACTCACATCCACTCTTCAGTAACCAAAGGCCCACAATCCAGCCCCACAGCTTACTGAAATTTTGTCTTCTAAGATTATTGTAGTTTCCTGTCACCAGATCCTTATCCATCACTGTTTGGGGCCTTACTAGTTAGTTTGGTTCTTTTCTCTGGTTAAGCATTTCAAAACTCACGGTTAGGAAGGAACTACACCAGGATCAAAATGGTTCATTTATCACTTTTTCCTTTCTCTTTTCCTCCCCCCACCCCCTTCCTCTGTCTGTCTCTGAAGCAGACTGGCAGTGTCAAAGGAAAGTCAGCAGCTAGATGATATCTGGACAGTCTGGGTGGACCAAACCCTCAGGAGTGACCCAATACTTGGTGATCCTCATTTAATAATGACACACACACACACACACACACACACACACACACACGCACACACACGAAAAGGATTTATTCACTTACAACCATATTTTTTCACAACGTAAAAAAGTATACACACAGATATCATCAGAACGATATATCGTCAACAGTTAAGCTACTTCAATACAAAATAAAACCAGAATCAGAAATTATTTCCCTAGGGAATTAGTGTAATTCCCAATCACTTACTTTTCATTATAAGAAATAACTTTCCCAGAAACCAGAATATTTACAGACCTGTAATTGTTGTTTCTTTTCTTTGTGTAGAGAACTATGTGGGAATCAAGAGGAATCTGTAATCCTAAGAAGAGAGGCATGGAACCCACAGAAATGCTACTGACAGTGCAAACAAACCCTTGTGAAGAGCTCCCGGGCTCCCCCTCACTAACTCAGGAACCCTCTTATCCTCCACAAATGGCCAAAGGAGCATCTCTATGCTGTGTAAAATCCATGGGGCAGGGACCAAGTTTAACCCTTCCTTCTACTTCAAGGGCCAGCATCCCTCTCTAATTTACTTCTGAGAGGTGGGGATGGGGTAGAGTTAGGAAGAGTACTTCACACAAACTGGCTCTTACACACTGGCAACATGACATTGAATTCTGTCATACACAAACATTAGATATACGACAGAGAAACAGACCTCCATGTTTGCATTCCCCCCTTTAGCAAATTATAGCTGATACACGACTATCAAACGAGACATTTCCCAGCATCCCTGGAACAGTAGGTAGCTAATTTCCCACCACTAGAATTTGAGTGGTAGTGATGGAAAACTCTTCCAAGCCTTGGTCTTGGGAGTCGTATCTAGGGTAAACAGAGCCATGGCCACCTTGCAGTCACAGGGTCATCAAGGAAAGCATGCCCCAGCAGCCTCAGACTGGGAACAAAAACCAGCCTCATCTGAACAGTCACTGCATCTTCTGAGATAAATGCTTAGTCCATGGCCATATTCATACAGATAGATGAAATCTAAAAGTACACATCAGAAGTTACAATACTGAAGTAACCATTCAACAGAAAAAATCTTCCAATCTAGTATGACTACTCCTGTACACTTGATTTCCTAGGAAGTCATTAGCTTCCTACAATAAAAGTAATGGTTGAACCCAAAGTATTAAACCCAAGAGACAAAACTGCAAATTACTTTAGGGAAATTAAGTGGTTTCTGAGGAGCATGTACATCGTCAACATTAATAATAAAAGGCAAGTGGGAGTGGGGAAAATGAGAAAATTATTCATTTTAACTCTAAATGATCTTAACTCTAAATTCAAGTATAATCTAGGAGTGACAGGTATTAGCTATATAACATCCTTGTAACGTTCCTTATTACATCAACTGGAGAGACCTCAAATTCTCATCTAGAGCAGTTTTTAATGTAAATTTACTAAGTCGACAGCCTTTTGTTTACTATTTTTAATTACTTGTTCTACATTTAACTGCCAACCACTAGTTAACGTTTATTCATGCTTATAACTTAGTTTAACCCAGTGTTACCATCATCAGACATATTATATATACTGATCCTGTCAACCACACAAACTCAGAGCTAACACTAATAACCATAAGGAATCAATCTCTGCTGTCTGAATTCTCTAGGGCAGTATGTATTTAAAACAAGATGACTATGATTCTGTTCAAGAATTAAACTGCCATGGCTAACCACTGATTATATAAACCTGCCAATCACACACAATCAAAAATAACTCACAGATCATTTCTAGTTGGGCTTGTTAAATGTTTTCTAAAATCTTCATGGAGAGTTCTCAAAGAAACAGGGAAGATGATGATGGGATCAAGGCAAACAGGGGAATCAATTCATGTTGGGTCTTAATACCAACCACAAACAAAATAGGACACTGACCAACGATCTGTGACATTTGACACTAAGTACTAAAACTGAGGTATAAAACAATCCATGTCAGGCTCTACATGGCCCAGACTCAGGTCACTAAAGAGAAACGGTATTGTCTTAGTGTTCACAAGCTCAGGGAAATACATACTTCTAGGAACCCCGAAGAGGTTGGAGTGCCAGTCTTAAGGGTCTCTCAAAAGATGAAGGACAGTGACGCTGACATGATTGGTGCTGGCTAGTTAAACGATAAGGGGTTTCAAGTAGGCATGGTGTGCACGCCTGCAACCTCAGCCCCTAGCAGACTGAAGCAGAAAGACTGCAGCAAGTCTGAGGCCAGACAGGGCTAACATAGTAAGTCCTTCTCTCTGAAAAGCAAAACAAAAGAAAAAAGGGAGGTTTTCCATTAGTACCAATAATGTGTTAGTACTGAACACATGAGTTCAGAACATTTGCCTGTACAGTCCAAACTGTAAAATGAAATGAAATAGGGATCAATGTGTGCTTAGAGGTGCAGACAAAAAAAGCGAGACTATTTTTGTGTCAACATGTCAAGCAACCTTCCAGCCAAATCTCATCTTTTGATTTTTTTTCCAGTCCCCAATAAACTGCTGGTATTTTAGTTGGGTTAGGTGGTAATACCCATGTTGGAGGCTCAGTAAGTTACTATAAAATGTCCCACAGCAGGGACCATTTCATGGATTAGACTGGTAATCCATGAGCCGAATTCTTTATAAATAGGTTTATGTTACAATAAACTTTATTGTGTTACAACAGATTGGCTGATGTACAGTGTGTTACACACTCGAAAATCCCAAGTCTATAAAGAAGCGTTTATTTTTTATTTAAGACTTACAAAAACATGTCCATCTTAAGGCACCTCTAGGCACTCATGGCATAAAAGCACATATGAAACCCTAGCAAGGAGGAAAAACCAGCTCTGCTCAGATTGCCTTTGTTCTTTTTAAAGCACTGAACAAAAGCAGTGTGCCTTACACCTGAAGGTCAGCCCAAAAGGCTAAGTTTATAAAGACTTAGAAAATGAAAAGTCCATCTCAAGAAAACACTGCTATCCATGGACACCAAAGACTTAAGCCAACTAGCAGGAGAGCATCGGCAGTGCCTCCCTGGAGACAAGCGTTAAAGATACCTAAAGGCTTAAGTACAAATGAAAGAAAAAAGTGGCTACTCGGAATTTAACTCAAAAGCAAAACAGAGCTATGGTGTCTCCTGTAGAGCTAGCTCTACACTGCCCATGGCTAATACTGCATCACCTTCCTGCAGACTACACTCTTTCCTATACATTCACAGCTAGAGCAGAGAACAGCAAGTCAAGAAAACACAAAGGCTATCACAGTGTCAAACAAAGGTGAAATGGTAAACAGAAATTAATGACAGTGTTTCTGGCATTATTAGATCAAGGATTCAGACAGGAAAATGCATATTATCCATATTTATTCTAATTTTTTCTAGGTCCCTTGCCCTCCAAGAAAAAGCATGAAAACTTTTAACAATGAGTATCCAAATAAAGTATGTAAATACAGACTACTACTGAAGACAGACCAACAGACCATGAGCTTTTCCCTTTGGTTTTACAAGTACATCACCTGTTTTTAAGCAATGACTAACACCTACTAAGTATATGTAAATATTTGAGTGGATCAACAGAAAGCAGGGAGAACTCCAACAGGAGGGAATTTTGAAACTGGAGCATGGACACAGAACTCAACAATAAAATTTTCATCCTGGGACTGACCACACTTCAAAATATCCATCCGGTACTAGTCAAAGCCCTGTGCAGGCATAGAGAAAACCAGCTGCTTCCTCTACTTTTGTGTCAATTACAAACCCTGGGTTTCTAGAATTGTCATACTTACTAAAAGTCAAATACGGTATCTTTATTTCTTGTGTAGGAAACATGTATCAGCTTAACTAAATGCTGAAGTGTATATAGAGACGGTAGAAGAAAAAGGCAAGATGAAGATCTAGAGTTAAGGCATGGCGCTAAGGCTGGACACACGGCCTTCCCTCTCAGTAGTGAATCCCATCTACCCAACAGCTTCAACCACTGTGTGACACTGACCCCAATTTATACCCCAGCTAAATCCTTGTCTGTGTCCTAATCTCCCTGGAAATCCCCACATGCATGTCCACAAGCATCCTAAACCCGCTCAGCTCAAATACTACACACGTGGTCTTCACACAGGCACAATAGCTCTTCCCTCCAAACTATTATCTCTGCATTAATAGGCTTGTGCCAGGAAACCAGTGTCAAGGTAAGGCTTGTGCGTCCTCCAACCTGTCTTTGGCATTCCCCTGTCATCATGTTTGTGTTACCTTCATCCAGTCTGCTCTTCCTCCTCCAGATGCTGCCTGCAGTCCATGGTAAGCCCTGACCATATCACCAGAGCTGTCCTGCTGAGCCCATAGCATTTCACAATGTCACTTCAATTGCTTGCCTATACTTAAAGAGTTTAACAAAACACTGGATTCCTGGCTTCCCTTGGGAAATTAACAGAGCTGGCCTACCTGGATGAGTTCAGGAGAGCTCTTTTTGTTGTTTTTTGTGTTTGTTTGTTTTTGTTTTTGTTTTTGTTTTTTGAGACAGAGTTTGTCTGTAGCGTTGGAGGCTGTCCTAGAACTTACTCTGTAGACCAGGCTAGCCTTTAACTCACAGAGATCTACCTGCCTCTGCCTCCCGAGTGCTGAGACTAAAGGTGTGCGCCACCACCACCTGACTTAGCAGGGTTTCTTTATATGGGCTCCTTTCTGTCTTTTTCGCCAATGTTCTATTTGTTCTTCCAACATTTAGACCAAAAAACAGCAAGTTGGCATTTATCAACAAAGTCCCAACAGTATTTTGTTTAAATAAGCCTGATTCATAATTTTATACTATCTGGTCACTGAAAGCACATGTGTTTCAAAGCCCCCTTCTATACAAGTTCCTATATAAAATCTTTAAGGGGAGGGGGAGGGAGAGGGAGCACATGATCGAATGACAGGCCATTCAATCCCTCAATCCCTCAGAGCTGAGGTTATGGGCATCTGTGGAACCATGTGGGTGCAGAGATCCAAACCCTAGCCTTCATGGTTTCACAGCAAGGACTGTCGACTGCTGAGCCATCCTTCCAGGTCCTAGAAATCTGAACTCTTATCCACAGCATCAAAGAAAGGCCCTGCCACTTTGTCATCTGGACTAGGCTCTTTCTCACCGGGCTTTTCCACCTGTGATGGCCAGTGATATCAACATGACAGAATCTAGAATCAGGCAGACAGGTCTCTGGGAAAGCCTAGCGGTGACTCTCTTGATTGTGTTAATTGATGTGGGGAGAATCATCTGAAGTGTGTGTCAGAACATTCTCTGGGCAGAGGAGCCTGGCCTGTGCAAATGGGGACAGGGAGCACATGTCCATCGTTCTGTTCTTCCGACTCGAGATGTAATGTGACCAGATGCTTCAGGCTCCTGCCTCCTTGACCTCCCTGACATGATAAACTGCACTCAACAGTTGGAATAAGTCCTTTCCCTTAGGCTGTGTTTGTCAGGGTTATTCAATCACAGCAACAGGAAAAGAAACTAAGGCACAATCCAAATGGCTGGCTCAGTGTCAACTGAAATGGTAACATCTATACAGGCTTCCTTAACTACACACTCGAAAGCAGTGCTTGCCTGACTCTAACCTGCCTTTGTTGCCTACCACCTTGTCTTATTTTCTCTACAGTCTTCACTGCTTTTCAACTTCCCTTTCCCACTTACCCCTGCTGTGTTTATCACCCCTTTACAAAGTAAACTCCATGACAGCAGGGACCATTTAGCTGTTTATTTGCTAGTGATTAAGTACCCAGTAGTAAATGGTAAATGTGTACCAAATATGCAATGCACTACCCTAACACCTAGCTCCTGCAGCAGGCTCCATCAACACTGAACACTAACTCCAGTTAATTAATTTAGTTCTTAAAATCTTGAGGCTAGCCTGGTCTTTTGTAGATTGGGGTGCAAAATGACAGAATTCATTATTCATTTATCAACTACAATATTGACTTTGGTCAAAGTCCTAGATTCAAATACTCCCCACAATTCTTTCTTGAAGCAGTTCATAATCTAATTAAGGCAGGACAAATAATAAACAAAGCAAGTTATCTATTAGCTGATAAGAACTCAAGAAAACATATTGTGAATGTGTTTTTGCGAGATGTGTTCACTACAGTTATCAACAACGTGATCACAAAAGGGCCACTGAGAAGGGAACTGGGAAAGAGGAAACGGGTGGTAAGCTGCAAATGTACAGGGCTCCAAAGAATGGCTGAGCTAGGGTGGGACAGCAGAGCGGGGGGGGGGGGGCCTCAAGCGGGGTGAGGAGGTGAGAGAGCTGTGGGTGGTGAAGCCTGAGAGGCAAAGGGCAGTTATGCAGGGCCTTTGAGTCAAGAAACCTGGCTTCTGTCCTGGATTAGATAGAGCATGACGGCAGGATGGTTTTAAGCAGCGCCCGATTGGTACTTTAAAAGAAACACTTTCTGGTGGCGGTGGTGGGGTGATTACAAAATCTTTGAAAATACTTAAAGCCACTGAATTTCAGAACAAAAAAGTTTAAATGTTATGACTTGTGGGTTATATTTCAACAACAACATAACTCAACAACTTTAAAAAACCCACAAGAGATCTCAGAAGTACAAGATTAGAAGCAGGAAGACAGGTACAAGATCACTGTGATAATGAGAGATGATGGCCTGGATCAGAGAAGTGGCAGCAGGCATGCAGAGGGAGTCCCAACAGGTGAAGGCGGGGCCAACGAGATTTGCCATTAGTTGTGGTCCATGAGGGAAAACAGAAAGTAAGATGACATGAGGCTATCGTTACCCCGAGATATTTTATGTTGCTTGTGGATATTGTGAAGGGTGATGTTTCTCTGATTTCTTTCTCATTGCATTTAGAACTTTGAGTCTTTAAAGAAAGAAATTAAAGAAGATACCAGAAAATGGAAAGATCTCCCGTGCTCTTGGATAGGTAGAATCAACATAGTAAAAATGGCAATCTTGCCAAAAGTAATCTACAGAGTCAACGCAATCCACATCAAAATCCCAACACAAGTTCTTCACAGACCTGAAAGAACAATACTCAACTTTATATGGAAAAACAAAAAACCCAGGATAGCCAAAACAACCCTGTACAATAAAGGATCTTCTGATGGCATCACCATCCCTGACTTCAAGCTCTATTATAAATCCATAGTTCTGAAAACAGCTTGGTACTGGCACAAAAATAGACAGACCAATGGAATCAAATTGAAAACCCTGATATTAACCCACACACCTATGAACAGCTTATTTTTGACAAAAATGCTAAATCTATACAATGGAAGAAAGATAGCATCTTCAACAAATGGTGTTGGCCCAACTGGATTCGGGCATGCAAAGATTGCAGATAGATCCATATCTGTCACCATGCACAAAACTTAAGTGCAAATGGATCAAAGATCTCACCATAAATCCAGCCACACCGAATCTTCTAGAAGAGAAAGTGGGGGATATCCTTGGACGAATTGGCACAGGAGACTGCTTCCTGAACATAACACTAGTAGCACAGACACTGAGATCTTCAATTAATAAATGGGACCTCCTGAAACTGAGAAGCTTCTGTAAGGCAAAGGACAGTAAGACAAAACGACAACCCACTGAATGGGAAAGGATCTTCACCAACCCCACATCTGACAGAGGGCTGACCTCCAAAATATAAAATGAACTCAAGAAGCTAGACACCAAAACACCAAACAATGAAATTAAAAAGTGGGGTGCAGAATTAAATAGAGAATTCTCAACAGAGGAATCTGAAATGGCTGAAAGACAATTGAAGTGCTCAAAATCCTTGGCCATCAGAGAAATGCAACTCAAAACAACTCTGAGATACCACCTCACACCTGTCAGAATGGCTAAAATCAAAAATACGAATGATAATCTCTGCTGGAGAGGATGTGGAGAAAAAGGAACACTCCTCCATTTCCAGATTTCCACTCTGGAAATCAGTATGGCAGTTGCTCAAAAAAATGGGAATCAGTCTACCTCAAGATCCAGCAATTCCTCTCTTGAGTATATACCCAAATAATGCACGTTCATACAACAAGGACATATTTTCAACCATGTTCATAGCAGCATTGTTTGTAATAGCCAGAAACAGGAAGAAACCTAGATGCCCCTCAACTGAAGAATGGGTAGAGAAAATGTGATACATTTATACAATGGAGTACTACTCAGCAGAAAAAAGCAATGGAATCTTGAAATTCACAGGCAAATGGATGGAACTAGAAAACCATCCTGAGTGAGGTAACCCAGTCACAAAAAGACAAACATGGTATGTACTCACTCATATATGAATTTTAGACATAGAGCAAAGGATTACCAGCCTATAATCCTCTTCACCAAAGAAACTAGGAAACATGAAGGACTCTAAGGGATAAATGCATGGACCCCAGGAATGGGAAGGGGCAGGAACTCCTGAGCTAATTGGGAGCATGAGGGTAAGGGAGAAGGAGCTGCCAGAATGAGAGCAGGAGAAGAGGAGAGGAGAGGAGGAAATGGAGGAGCAGAAATATTGAGTTGGGGGAAGAATAGAGGAGAGCAGGATGAGAGATAACATATGAGAGGGAGCCATTATAGGTCCAAGGAGAGATCTGGCACTAGGGAGATTTCCAGAGATCTACAAGGATGACACCAACTGACAATCCAGACAATGGTGGAGAGGATAACCTAAATACCCTTCCCCTACAATGAGACTGATGACCACTTTATATGCCATCCTAGAGCCCTCATCCAGTGGCTGATGGAAGCAGAGGCAGACATCTACAGATACACACTGAACTGAACTCTGGAACTTAGTTGCAGAGAGAGAGGAGTGAAGATCGAAGGGGTCAGTACCAGGCTAGTGAAACCCACAGAAACAGCTGGCCTGAACAAGGGGGAACACATTGACCCCAGACTGCTGTCTGGGAGGCCAGCATGGGACTGATGCAGACCCCTGAACATGGATGTCAATGAGGAGGCCTCTGCACTCCAGGGAGCCCCTGGTGGTGGATTAGTATTTTTCCCTGGTTTAAGAAGGGACTTTGAGAGCCCATCCCACGTGAAGGGATGCACTCTCGGCCTGGACACATGGGGAAGGGCCTAGGCACAGCCCAGGATGATGTGGTGGACTTTGCAGAGCCCCCGTTGAGGGCCCTACCCTGCCTGGGGATGGGGGGTAGGGTGGGGGGGGGGTGAGAGGAGGAGGGGTAGGAGTGAGGGGAGGGAGAGAGAGAAGGGATTGACATGTGAAACAAGCTTGTTCCTAATTTGAGCTAACAAAAAAATTTAAACACACACACACACACACACACACACACACACACACACACACACACACACAAAAAAAAAAAAAAAAAAAAAAAAAAAAAAAAAAAGATGACATGAGGCTCTGTTTTGATGTTCCTAATACAGATGTTGCTCTCTCCCCCGTCCTCCTAATACAGATGTTGCTCTCTCCCCCGTCCTCCTAATACAGATGTTGCTCTCTCCCCCGTCCTCCTAATACAGATGTTGCTCTCTCCCCCGTCCTCCTAATACAGATGTTGCTCTCTCCCCCGTCCTCCTAATACAGATGTTGCTCTCTCCCCCGTCCTCCTAATACAGATGTTGCTCTCTCCCCCGTCCTCCTAATACAGATGTTGCTCTCTCCCCCGTCCTCCTAATACAGATGTTGCTCTCTCCCCCGTCCTCCTAATACAGATGTTGCTCTCTCCCCCGTCCTCCTAATACAGATGTTGCTCTCTCCCCCGTCCTCCTAATACAGATGTTGTTCTCTCCCCCGTCCTCCTAATACAGATGTTGCTCTCTCCCCCGTCCTCCTAATACAGATGTTGCTCTCTCCCCCGTCCTCCTAATACAGATGTTGCTCTCTCCCCTGTCCTCCTAATACAGATGTTGCTCTCTCCCCGTCCTCCTAATACAGATGTTGCTCTCTCCCCTGTCCTCCTAATACAGATGTTGCTCTCTCCCCATCCTCCTAATACAGATGTTGCTCTCTCCCCGTCCTCCTAATACAGATGTTGCTCTCTCCCCTGTCCTCCTAATACAGATGTTGCTCTCTCCCCTGTCCTCCTAACACAGATGTTGCTCCCCCCCTCGTTCTCCTTATTGCTGCCAGAATATTGATGGGGGCTGCAAGTGGAGAAGAATTTTGTGCACAGAGAGAAACCTGAGAACAAACCAGCACACCAAAGATATGAGGGTGAAAAGAGAACAGCTGGTTCCGGGAAGCACTGCTCAGTGCCAAAACACCAACCAAATGTTTTACCCAAAATTCCCTGTGATTTACATTGAAACTCATTCCTAATTACATACATGGTGATTGTTTTAGTCATTTAACCACTTCAAGTATATAATTCAGTGACATTAGCTAACTCAGCACTACCACTATCCATTTCTAAAACTTCTGTGGTATTCCCAACAGAACATCTGTACCCATAAACAACAAATATCAATGCCCCACCTCCTCCCATCTCTGTACTTTCAACCTCTAGGAATTTGTCTAGGGATAGCATGTAAATGTAACTGTAAAATACCGGTCCTTTCACGTAACTTACACCACTCAGTACATTTTCAAAGTTCATTTACACAGCACGTTTCCAAATCTCCTGTCTTTTTAAGATCTGATAATACCTCATTGTATACAGATAGGGCCCCCATTTTGTCTGTGCACACACCTGCTGATGGCCATTTCCCCTTCGACTGTGTGAACACTGACATGCAAGTGTCTGTCTGAGCCTCTGCCTTCCGCTCTCCTTGGGACACACCACGAAGTGGAACTGCTGGGATCACACAAATTCCATGCACACCCTGAGCTGTAGCAACTGCAGCCATGCTGGGCTCCCACAGGCAGTAAACAGGGTTCCAGTTGGTCTATACCCTGCCAACACTTATCTTCTGGTTTCTTGGGGGGGGGGGTGTTGTTTTCTTTTCCTTGTTTTGGTCACAGTCAACCTAAGGGCTGTCAAGTGTTTTTTCACTGTGATTTTTAGTTGCATTTTTCTAATGCCTAATGATGTTTGCCATTTGTCATTTATTTATTACCTATTTATATACCTCTATTTGGAGAGAGTCTATTCAGTGGTTTTGACTGTTATCTTTGAAGAACATCACCTAGTAAATACCCTCTAATAGGTACCCTGCTATCAGAAAAAAAAATACAAATTCAAACTCTGTAACACGCCCACCCTCAGGTCTGCCCTCAGTTCACTACTTCAGCCTCATCTTGGCTGGTTTGTCCACACACACTGTCCATTTTCTGCTTCTCTCCGTCCTGGGAGCCAACCACGTTCCTACTCCTCCTGAGTCTCCTCCACACAGCCCCTTCTCCTGTGCCTCTTTTCTGAACCTCTTTTCCTGAACCCTCCTGTCCTCTTCAGTCTCAATGTAGACACCATGATGTTTTTTGAAAAGTTCTTCTAGGATCTCCCAATAAACCCCAAACTTCTCTTATACAACACTTACCACATGGTAAGTCAAAGAATCATCTCTGTGACTGTTTGCTTATGTTCAGATCTGTCCCCGCTATAATGAGGGCTCCTTAATGGGAACTGGGTATGCTATCATCTTGCCTAGAATGTTTCAGGCTTTCAAGAAATCTGTGTTAAATGAATATATGCATCAAGGACCACACACACATACACACACACACACACTGCAAATTCTAAGAGTTATTTTGTTTGGCATTCTGTTTTTAAATTTCTAGCTACAAAGTGATTATTTTAAATTTTGCAGTATAAATTATATAAAATACTAATAGATTCTGTTTAATTGTACAAGTGTCTGTGTCCATGTATGTCTGTGCACCACATGTGTGCCTGGGGAACAAGAAAGCCAGAAGAGGCAGTGGAGTCCCAGGACTAGAATTATAGATGGCTATGAGCCACTGGGGTGATTTGAAAGAAAATGACTCCCAAAGGGAGTGGCACTAGTAGGAGGTGTAGCCTTGTTGGAGGAATTGTGTCACTGTGGCAGAGGGCTATGAGGTCTTTCTCTCAAGCTTCACTCTGTATGACAGTCAGTCAACTTCCTGTAGCCCGAGTCAAGATGGAACACTCAGCTCCAGCACCACATCTGCCTGCAGGCTCCCACCCTGATGATGACGGACTGAACTGAAACTGCAAGTCAGACACCCCAACTAAATCTTTTCTTTATAAGATTTGCCTTGGTCATGGTGTCTCTTCACAGCAATAAAAACCTGACTAAGAGTTCCCGCGTGAGTGCTGGGAACCAAACCTGGGTCCTGAACAAGAGCAGGCCATGCTCTTAGCCACTAAACCATCTCTCTAGCTTAGACTCTTATTTTTGATATGCATTTAGTTATTCTTGATGCAAAAATATTTCTTTGCAGCAGATCTGTAAGTATACTATCCTCCAGAAACACATCAAAAACATTTATGTTTTATTTTCAGTAAAGAGTGATAGAATTATTTCAATTTCCCTCACCAGAATGGTATGGATTTTCCAGGCTGAAACGATTCATTTCCCTCTCATTTACACACTTATCTGTGAAGGCAGCATGAAGTGTGCCATAGGAATCATCTCTCTTCATAGCCCATTATGTATGCTTTGTAATTTACTGGAAATTGAAATGATCAGTAATCATTTCTTCCTATTCTCTTGTCAGGCTAGAGTCCTTTTTCTTTCTTTCCTTTTTTCATTTTTAAGAACTTTCTTTTCAGGTTTTAATCAACATATTTTTAAAAGTCATTTTTCCTCTTTTAAAATGGAAATGTGCCTACAAAGTTCAAATTTTTAAAATAGTGCGTCTCTAGATGTCACCTTAAGAAAAAAAGGATAGAGCAATTTCACAGAAGAATTTCTCTTTTGCCCAATTCAGGCATCTTTTTTTTCTCTCTGGAGATATGTAAATAAGTAAAGAAGTGAGGTCCATACACAGAAGGAAAACATGGCACCTAGACATTTACCTGAAAACCACACTATCATTCAAACACTATTAAGGGTCACTGTCAACACGTTTAGGCCAAGAGCACAATCTGCCTTTCAACTGTTGTACCTTGATAGAAGGGATAAAAGTCTGACACAAGATTCCTCTAAAGAGAGCAGGGCAAAAGATGAGCAGTAAATCCCTAAGGAAGTGGATACAGCCAGGCAGATATTATAGAAATGGACGAGGGAAATCAATAACCACAAAAGGGACAACAGAACCTATGGGCAAAGGGACCTGTAAATCCTATGGATTAAAATCCTCTAGACTGTTGCCATTGGACTGGATTTTTTTTTCCCCAAAATCTAGTCTTGTGATTTAAAAAAGTGAAGTCTATCTTCTTAAGTAGAGTTCATAATATGCTTTCAAAGGTAAGCTACAATGTGACTCTTGTTAATGCCCAGTTCCATAAATATGCCTGGCACCACAGAGGCAGTCATAAAACATGTCTGGGCATTCCAATGAGCTATCAAAGCTGCTGCTGAGGTAAAGCAGGTGCTAGGAGAGTTGTCACAACCCCCAGATGCCAACCTCTGTCCCCAAGTAGCTCTCAGGTAAAACGGATAATGGACACGAAGTAGCCAGCCATGGGCTGGCACAAAGGCACTCTCGATGAGTCTTAACTGCCTGGTCCACGTGACATTCCCAAGTTTCAGGAAAGGTCACATCTGCACACACTGACATCCTAGAGCCTATCTGGGGTGGTGGGGGGGGGGAGATGCCATCTTAGTCCCTGACATCTGCTCAGGGTTTTTCTGTCCTACTTGAAAACTCAGGAAACATAGTAAGCGTTCAGTGGTCCCTGGCTATCAGAGTTGGGGGAAGAAGCAACCGAAATAGCTTTCTGGAGAAGGTAAAGCCCTCTGTGGAAATCACTAAGTTGTGGGAAGGTGTCTGGGTCCCTGCTCCCCAGCCGATTCTAGCCTGTGCTCCTGTAAGAACGGTCATGGCTACATTCAGTACCTGCCACTCACCCAATCCCATGAAAACTAGGACTGTTTCCTTTCTGCCCCCTGTGCTGGAATTTCAGTCTCTGTCAAAGATTCCAGAAAATATAAGATAATGTCATCTTCTATGAAAGCTATCAGAAATAATCAGAAAGAAAGAATGACAGGATTTCACATTAGTAATCTCGCTAGTCAATATATTTGAAAATACTTAAGACTACAGACTAAACCAATGTGAGAAGGTTGTATATCCAATAGAATTCTGTAGGTTTTACACTGGGCACAGAGAAGACAGCCAGCAAAATGGGCTGTTTATGGTTTAGTGACATCTTCAGCCACAATGTTTCTCCAATCCATCTCTCACACTGAAAGTCTATTTTCTAGTCACAGAAAGCTAATAATTTTAATACTATACATTTTTAAGATAAGTAGTCTGTAACAAAGAAATGTGACAAACTCAGTGAATTTGCTAACAAACTTAGGGTAAACAAAGAATTAAAATCCTTGCATGAAATAATCATCCACATATCAGAAACCATTTCCTTTAGGATTCAGCTGAGCAGAAATGAAGCACCACTACCACCATCAAGCAACAGGTTAGCCCACTCAGAAATAATTGTATAGGAAAATATCTGCACAGCGCTCAATGCATAGAGACCTGAAACAGACATAACTACAGAAGTTTAAAGGCACAACAGAAGAACAACAGTAATCTGTTTAGGTTGAGTCACAAAACTCTTGGGCATATTTCATCCTGACACATCTACAACATGTATGTAGCTGTTACATACATCACAGAAGATTCTTAGTCCCTCCAGCAACACTGTCTTCTCAAGTTGCTTGTGCTCTTTGCTACGCTGACATCTTTTGAGGTCTGAGCATCAAAATGTCAATGGACTCCAAAATCCTTATGGGGTACATCCCTACCCATAGAAGGCAGGCATCAGAAAACAAGGTTCTAACAGATACATTTGGAGGGAGGCAGGGGGAAGGGAGGGAATTCCTCCAAAGTGTAGTTTACAAAAATTCTCTTGATCTAGGGTAAAATTCTGACAGCAACGTGGAAATTTTAATAAAAAAATTTTGTGTGAGTTTAGAACTGGAGGTAACAGGACTGCTCTGCCTGAAAGCAGACGGGAAAATACTGGAGGTACTGGCAACCAGTGAGACCAGGCACTGAGAGACACAGGTGTGCATGATGAAACAAGCCTAGAGAAGTAGACACAGCAGGAAAGGCCTCTGCCGCTCCCTCCTGCACCCCTCACCCCCCCTCCTTAGCCACAGAATTCCTTTTCATCTTCACCTCTTTCCACCTTCATTGAGAGGAAGGTCAAAGCTCTCCAAGAAATGTCTCAAAACTCTGTTCCTGTTTCACGGCATTAGCTAAATATGATCCCAGCCTGAGAGTGTAGTTTTATAGTCTAACATAAAACACCAGAGTTACAGATAACTTCAACATTTTCTAAAATTTTACTGCATATGTGACAGACCTGACTTTCAAGAGGTTCGTGCTTCATTATATACATTTTTAAGTTTTTTAGACAATCTAGTCTAAAAACTTTATACCTTTAAGGTAACCAGATAGAAATTAAACGGGGAAAATACAGTAAATATAGCAATGTATTGATCTCTGTATTATTAAAAAAAAAAGAAAAGAAAAACAAAACAGATGGTCCATTTTGATGAAAATATTCTCTTTACCATACAAACTATATAGTATTGATTTTTTCTGTTTCTAAGAAGGTGGATTTCAGAATAAAATCCTTGGAGCAATAGTAATTAAAACCTGTGGTAGTGTATGCCTTTAATCCTAGCACTTGGGAGGCAGAAGCAGATGAATCTCTGTGAGTTTGAGGTCAGCATGGTCTACAGAGTGAGTTCCAGGACAGCCAGAGCTACATTGAAAAACTCCTTCTCAAAAACCCAAAACCAAAATAACAACAACCAAAGGCTGTGGTTAGCTTACTAGACAAGCTGAGTGACTTGCCCTAAGAGGAGTGTCAGTCACACACAATCATACTTCCACAGCTATGAAGAGTGTGGTTATCAACCCATCACACAGGTGCTAGACAAAGCTCCATGGACCTCACTACTGTCTTATCCTCCGCTCAAGAAACTTATCCAAACTACCCAATGATGAATTCAACCTTTCTCAGGGGGATCAACTTTTCCAATAAAAGAAAAATTAATGGAAATGCCGGCAACTTTAAATTATGCACTTAACTAACGTGTTGCCACTTAAATTGCACAAATAAATATTCTAGCCTAAGTTCAAGGGAAGCATGAATGTAAGTGTGTGCCGTAATGAATGAGTGCTCTTTAGAGAATGGCTTTAAGGGACACATTTGCTTTTCACTTCTTTAAGAAAAATCTGATTTTGTTACAACACAACTTGCATATTGTTGGAAGCTACCAGATAATAAACTGTGCATTAGGGTTTCAACCAACATATGTTCTTTTACATTCTTTTACATACATTTCAAAACTCCCAGAATAATAAATTCTCTGACAACAACATAACCTTGGAGAAATTCCTTGGGAAAAAATTCCCAAAGTAAATGTCATCCCCAGGCTTACAGAGAGCCTTGGCTGGATTGAAAACAGCAAGCAGCTGGGTGCATTTGCCTTCACTCTTGACATACGGCCGAGTCTACCAATCTACCAGTGACCAAAGGAAGGAGGGAAACTGCACACACATTTCCCTTTTCAAATGTATTAGGAAGCTCCAAAATACATCCATCTTCAAATCTGAGTAAAGCCCCATCTCTGGACAAAGAAACAAAGGCTTCAGAAACAATACCACTGTATTTCCATCCCTAAACTAGAATCTGTATTTATGCAATGCCTTTTCATTTAACAAATGACTGTGAGTTCTTTCTCCAAGATAAAAGCATAATAAGGGTTAGCCTATTCTTCTGTAAGATGTTACTCAGGATGAGCCTATCCTACTTCTCAAGGGGCCACACCAATGTTTGTTGCTGCTGTTCATTCCCAGCAAAAAACAGACACACACAGAGGACAAGCGTATAACCACTAGGGGGCAATCCTTATTCTAGCATAGTTATCAGGAAAATAACACTCAAAGTGAACTCTCTTAAAATAGGGGTTCAAATTTTAATTATGAATGTAGAAAAGGACTTTGGCAAGTTAAAAACTGAGATTCAAGAATATTTTATCTTCCATTTAACAAGAAACAAGTAATGGATGCATCTGTATGTATGTTAACCAAAATGGCAGCAGTAAGTGGCTGGTATACAGCCTGAGTAGTCTTCACACCATTTTTTCTGACTTTCAAACTACTGGATATCATCAATATTCTCTAAATTTTTTTAAAGATTTTATTTATTTATTATGTATACGACATTCTGCTTCTATGTATATCTGCACACTAGAAGAGGGCAACAGGTCTCATAATGGATGGTCTTGAGCCCCATTTGTTTGCTGGGAATTGAACTCAGGACCTCTGGAAGAGCAGTCAGTGCTCTTAACCTCTGAGCCAACTCTCCAGCCCTATTCTCTAAATTTTTAGTGATCTGATCTCTTCCTTGAAGCATCTAGATACCATTGTTTTGGTAGCTTTTTCTCTTTTTCAGCTGTTCGTCAATGGCTCTCTCTGTGTGTGAGCCTGACAGTTCTATAACTTCAATTTTCTTAACTTCACAGAATCTTTACTTCCTTAGCTTTATAAAAAACCTGCCATTTAATCTTATAATTGAGTACTGATTTTACATCTTCCCAACTACCTGTGAAGCACTGTGCCCGACGGGCAGACAAGGGTATTCCTCATCAGGGATCAATGTTTGAGGAGAATTAATTTTACATATGGACAGTTCATTCTTGAACATTTTACACTACGATGACTGCCGCTCCTGTGAAATCTCTGAGGCTATACAGTGTGAGATAATGCACCCACACATGAAAGCCACTGATAGCACAGAAAAGTTCCTGTTCTCTTGAACCAGAGCCATTTCTGAGGCTAGAAGCATACCCTAGCATGCTAGCTTTCCGTGCTGTCTCTGTGGCCTGCCACCACAGTGCTGACTGAGGAAAACCACACCTGTAAGGGTCTTGCTCTCCAATAGCAGGAATTACTTTTATGTTACCACTCTAACTATAGCATCAACACTTAAAACCCAACTTACTAATTTAAGCATCTAAATGTGTATCTGGCAACTACCTGAATGCAGACTTACTGATGACATAATATGCTTTTAAAAAATTAAATAGTAGATAGATATTGCCCTTCAAATGTAAAATGGGCAGGATGATTGAAGTCAGGAGGGATTTGATCATCCTGCAGTAAGTTATTACTTCACAATCTTGAAGTCCAGAATAAAGCTGTATTATCAGTGAAGACACACATACATGGAGATATTGCTGTGATAAAGATGGAAAGGACAGTCGTTAGCATTCAGACAGCATTCCTACTGGCCTGTCCTTGGGGTTCTGACAGGATACACCCTCAGCTGCTGCCACCAAGAGCACCGCCTGTGCACATTCACTACTTTCCTTTTTAAAAGGCCCCGCCCACCTCCCATCTCTCTCTCTCTTCCTCTCTCTCCCTCTCCCTTTTTCTTTCTCTTTGTCTCTGATTCTCTCTTCTGCTGCTCCTGCCCTCAGAGGCCAGTCTCCCCCTTTTCCCACTCACTTTCCCCCAATAAAAACCCGTCCACCCATGCTCTGTTGAATGTCCACTTTTTAAATTACAACAACAGTGCTTTACATTTAAAAGCAAACACAGACAAAAAGAGCAGCTTTAGAACATCAAGCATGATGATACAGACAAGGTTGAGGCATAAGAATCGTGAGTTCAAGGACAGCCAAGGTTACATAGTGAGATCCTGTCTCAGAAAACAGAAAAATAAAAGAGTAAGCCCCAAACTTACAAAGATCAAGATGCAAGTCAGACTCCTTAAGACCCAGGTTCTGCAGGGAAGGCACATTTAAAAGTGTATTAACAGTGATAAACTAAAGTCCCAAGGTCTGTCCCATGGATGTCTGTGTGTGGCTATGTATTCTTCTTTAAGATGACAGCATAATCTAGGAAGGGCAGTGCGAGCAAGTCTAATGATGAGTGGCAGTCATGACAAAGTTGACATTAATCTCTCAACAGAATAAGATTTGAGAACCTGTAAACCTGCCCGCCATCCTCAGTGGGATGAGGATGGTGGCACAGTAGGATCTTGGTCATATTCTCAACTTCAGTAAGCCTTCTTAGTTTCCTTTCTTTGAAGATGCTGAGTATACACACGGGTCTCCCTATGTTTCTACTTGAAGTCCTAGGATCTCTATTTCCAAAAGCTACGTACACATCAGAAAACAAGCAGTAGAGCCTGGCTATGGACGGACAGTTACTCTTCAAGCACTGGACCAGCCACACTCCACCCTTTGCCACCTTCTATGTGACGGACCAGCCAGCCACACTCCACCCTGTGAAGCACCACACACTTGCTTCTGAGCATGTGTGGCTATATTCCGCCTGAGGAAACAAGTGCAGCAAACCCACTCTTACCAGCCTCAGAGGAGCAGCCAACCCTGCCTGACAATGACACTCCCCAGAGACACAGCCACTTGTTCCTACCTTTCCTTATCTGGCCGCGCCTACGCCTTCTGGCAGTCTCGGGTGACAGCTGTCCCCAAATCTGGAGGAAATCAAAAACCAGCTCCCTAACCTGCACCATCGTGAACCGTATTTACCCTCTTCTCTGTGCCCATCACACAAAATGGAAGCAGATCTTACTCTATTGGCTGTCTTTCCTCCTACTTCAGCTCGGCTTCCTGGATCCTTCCCCTCGCGTCCTGTGATCATCAATACCATGGGTGCAATGTCCAGCTTCCAGGCTGTATTCGTGTATTCACCTTCAAAATACAGTTTCTCAAAAAGTTATTGACTTTTCTTTTTCCATCACCTCACCTCTCAGAACATTTTAAAATTCAACCCCTTTTAAATTAAAAATAATGAGGGCTAGAGCTGCAGCTCAGTGGTTGAATGCCTGGAAAGCATGCACCCTGGGTTCAATCTCCAGGACAGCACGCCCGGTGGTTAGAACAAGAACAGCCCATGCAGGATAGAAGATTTGAAAGCATGGGCATCAGGGTGTGGTGCTACTTGATGGGGATTAGGAGGTGTGGCCTTGTTGGAAAAAGTGTGCCACTGGGGATGGACCTTGAGATTTCAAATGCCCAAGCCAGCCCTGTCTCTCTTCTCTTCCTGCTGCCTGCAGACTCTGATGTAGAACACTCACTCCCTTCTCCGGCCCCACATCTGCCTACATGCAGCCATGCTTCCACCATGACGATGATAGACTAAACCTCTGAAACTGTAAACCAGCCACAATTAAATATTTTCCTTTATAAGAGTTGTGTGATCGTGGTGTCTCTTCACAGCAATAGAACATTAAGATAGCATGCATATGCAAGTACATACATGTACACATACACACACATGCACACACACACACTAGGTTACTAACAAAAGAAATATAGCTAATACTATCTATAATATGTGTTCTGTGTAACCATTTTTATGGAAAGCTCCAGGGATTTATAGGGATACAAGTATTTTTTTAGGCTGGATCCTTCCCTATAGCTCAGGCTAGCCTCAAATTCTTACCTCTGCCTCCCACAAGCTGGAACCTCATGTACCTGGCTGTATACTATACAATTATTTTAACAGCTTTCTTATTGATGGATATTTTCAGTTTTGTGTTATTGGTGCTAAAAGCAATACTGCAGAAAGCACTCTCACATAGGTTATCTTTGAACACACTGTACGGACAATGACTGCTGGCTGAATGCACATAGTCATGTTTATATAGTATAATGGTGCACATTTTCTTCTCTAACCCACTGTATCTGGCTTCTGCAACCAGTGTCCCACTGGTGAACGACACACTGCTGCCAACACCTGGGACTCGGCTTCTTTCCTATGTAATTTCTCAGCAACACCAGACAACGCCAAACTGCCCCTCCCCTGGGAACCACACCTTCCTTCATAGTCTCTCCTGACTAGCTCTCCTGCTCTCACTTCCTTTGCCAAGGTCTCTTCTGATTCGGCCACTTTATCCACCTTATCCCCTGGTCTAGCTCTTTTCTTCTGCACTCTGCTACATCTCCATTGTGGCTCTAATTGGTCCCCATGGTTTCTGATTTCTATTTCCAGGCATCATTCCTCAGCTCTATGCTGCGGTACTTAACAGTGCTCCTTAGAAGACTCACAGACATTAGTACTCTCTGTTCCACTCGTTTCTAATGACACTGCCACCATCTTTACAAAGTGATCTCCAACTGCTCTTAGCTACCAAAAGCGCCTTTCACCTGCTCTCCCAGTCTCCACACCCACCCACCTCAATCCTTGCCCTCAGAGGCAACAATGCCTTATAAACCCGTTTAACACCTTCACTAATGCCTGCACTTTCAATAGACAACTTCAGTTTGTGACAACCTTATCATTATGTACTCTACCTTCTTCCTGCCACTCTCTAGCCACACAGTTTCATTCTCTTAAAACAGGTCAGGGCTCTTCCATCTGTGTCTATTTAGATGCCTTCCTCTTTTATCTTGGCCTAACTCCTGATGTCACTTAGGTCTCCATTAAAGCATCTCTTCTTGTAAAGACCTCCCTGACTTCCCAGTTTAAATAGTATTCCTGCTATACCTTAAGGTCCAATTGTGCTTTCCTTCTTTCCTTTGTCACAGCTTACAAATATTCCTTGTCTTGTAATAACTCTGTCAACTAACTCTCCTACTAAACTGAAAATGCCAGAAGGACCAGGGTTGTGTAACTAATGCTCCCTGTGGCTCTAGCAACTTGCCCAGAGCCTGTCACATAGCAGGAACTCCATAGTTATTTCTTAGATGAAGAAGGAGAGTATATTTGGCTTTATTTGGAGAATTCAAACATTTGTGGAGGAAGTAGTGTGACTGGCTAAGCAAATAGACAGAATTTGGGGAATATAAGCTGAGAATAATGTTCCAGAAAGAGAAAACAAACCACTATTTGATACTAGTTAGGAGATTTTAATTCTAAAATTCAATACAATTGTGGGATGAATTAATAAATAAGAATGAAATAAGGAGCTCACTCTATAAAAGCAAAGCAGGTGCAACTGCAGAGAATACCAGCGTTTCCCCTAAATATTAATTCTACAACTAGCTCAAATGGGCTGTCTGTCAGCACTGATGCAATTCTAGTGCCCTAGGTTTTAAACCTTGAGGCCTTCTTGGATTCAGTGTATTTCTTCTCTGTATTCGGGTAGTCATCATCTGACACCAACTTTTCATTTGAAACAGCTTTCACTGTTCCTCTTTCTCCTCACTTTAAATAAAGACACTAACTCAACACCAATTAGTTGACCCTCTCCCCTAAATGAGTTCTTGGCCTTGACACTGATGGCCTTGGGGCTGTGGTGGAGCTGTCTAAAGCTCTACAGGATATCTTTCAACCTCGCTTCTCATCACCAGTCTGGCAATCCCTTCCCCCTTCAGAAAGACCCCCAGACACTGCCAAACACACACTGGGAGGAGAACGCGCCCTAGTTGAGATCTATTGTCCTAGAAGGGGTCCTCATGGGAAAAGCCTTAAAATCATTTGCCCAAAACTCAACCCATCCTTCCAGGCCAACTCAGACTTCTTTTTTATGAAATATGTGCTCATGTTATATTTGCTTTTCCTTTCTCTGTGACAACATGCTCATGTTATATTAGTCAGCTTTCCATTGTAATAGGACACTTGTGATAGTTGACATAAAGCAGCAAAGTTATCTTTGACTCATTATTTCAGTCATTTCAATCCATGATTGACTACATCTACTGTTTCTGGGCCTATGGTATGTGGTAGGGGTGGGGCAATAGGTCATGGCAGAAGTGCTCCAAATGAATGGGAGAAGCAGGGCAAAGGCTACTCTACTGCATGGTAGCAAGCAAAAAGAGAAGTAAACTACCACAAACAAGACAGACCTTTCCAGAGCTCACCCCAGGTACCTACTTCCTCCAACTGGTCCCAGTTCTATCCATTTCTAGCATTTCCCAGTAAATCTCATCACACATTATAAAGGCCCTCATGATATAATTACCTTCCAGGAGTCCCAACTCTGAACACTGCTGCACTGGGGACAAAACCTTCAAAACACTGGGTCACCACACCCTAATCATAACACCAATGAACAAACAGATTCATGGCAGTTTAATTTTATAAATAACCTGTACAATAAAACAAATGGGTTACAGGACCTCTGCTCTGTAGCTCAGACCGATCTAGAACTGACTTGGTAGTCCAGGAACCATCCTGAGTACTGGGGCTACAGGCATTGGCCACCATGCCCAACAGGAGACCATGACTTGCTTATCATTCTGGTAAAATTTAAAAATAGTAATACTTCCTGTTGAAAAGGCTATGGAAAAAGAGATGCTACTATACACTGCCAGGAAAACACTACATCACAGAGTTTGTGGGCAGGACCTTTAATATGACCATAACCCTATGACACTGCTTCCTTCCAGATAATCAAGTAACTCAGAAGGCTACTGTCCTGTCACTATAGACCTGGAAACAGCTTAAAGGTCCATCAACAGATAAACTGTTAACAGCAATACTGTTAAAACAGATCAGATTTTTATGTAGTAGCAGAAGGACAGTCACAATGACAAGACAGTGGCAATGTTTCAAACAGCATATACTAACTAAATACCAGTTTCCTTCTTAAAAGTATTTTGAAAGTTATCTTACAAGTGACCAAGTTTCCTTGTGGCATCTTCTTCATCTATTCACTGCCGTGTGTCATTACTCCTCTCCTCTCCCTGCCTTCTCCACTCCGTCCCCTTGGGTCCCCACACACTCTTCCTTTGTGCTTTTCTATGTTCCATGTACTCTTTCTCCTCCTTCAACTCATGGTCCCTTCCACTCTAATGTCCTACCCACTACATGAATTTATGTATGAGAGAATAAACACAGTATTTTTCTTTCTGACTCTACCTTATTTTGTTTAACAGAACTCCCAGTTACATACATTTTTCTCAAAATGTCCTGACTTCATTCTTCACGGGCAAATCAAATTCCACTGCATTGTGTCCCACCTTTCTTATCCATTCCTCTGTCAGCTGGACTGGCATCTAGGCTGGATCCATTTCCTAGCTGTTACATCACAGTGTAACAGTAAGCACAGGTGTGTGGGTGCCTCTGTGCTACGCTAACTTTTCGTCTTGTGGGTGCCCACCCACAAGTATCTGAGCTGGAGCACAGGATAGTGAGTGCGCTTTGTTTTCCAAAGGAGCTCTACACTGAGTCTATGTTTACACTCCCACTAGCAGTGGATCAGGTTCCTCTTGCCCTGTGTCCTCATTCATTGTCTTGATGAAACAATTCTGACTGAAATGAGATGGACTCTCAAAGCAGTTCAATTTGCATTCTTCTGATGGCCAAGGATATCTGAACAGTTTTCTGAAGATTCTTTGGTCACCAAATACTATTTTTATAAATGACAAATTTATGTATGACTATACTTTGAAAAAAAGACAATACACACTACATATTCTGATGAATATGGGTCAAAAGGTAAGTAAAATTTCCATAGTCATTTTAAATTTATTACAAAAATTAGTAACTCTGGGGTTTTGTTTGTTTGGTTGGTTGGTTGTTTTTTGTTTTTGTTTTTGTTTTTGTTTTTTTCTAAACAGATTTCTCCATGTAGCTCTAGCTGCCCTGGAACTCTCTCTGTGGACCAGGCCTGCCTCTGACTCCAGAGTGCTAGGATTAGAGGTGTGCACCACCACCTCCCAGGGATAACTCTTTTAAATTTTTGTGGAATCATCAGGTTTATGAATCATGCCTTAAGTTTTTTAGTTTCCTTAAAAAGTAGGCTTATACATGTACCACCTTTATTGCAACCAAATATCATGAGCTGAAATATTGCTTTTACCCTAGAGAAATCAATGGTAAAATGGAAGCTTACAGACAAATGCTTTTTTGTTTGACAGCTTATGGTGTGATACATCCATGAATCACACTGAAAATTTGTCCCTTGAAATCAAAGAAACAATATGTTTACACAAAGAACATGCCCCAAAGTTCGCCAATAAAGAAAAGTGTTTAATCAAAATATTTGTTGACAGCTGGTTAATGCTGATCTAAAGTAGAAAAGAAAATCAGTGTCATTGTAGTCTTTTGTTTTAGTTATAAGAGCTGAATATGCAAATTAGGCCAAAATAGAGCCTCATTATCTGTTTTACACTTCAAGTGTGATTTTAAGCACTTGTAGGTACACACACACACACACACACACACACACACACACACACACACACACACACACAATGCACATCTATCTCAACAAACCATGCACATCATCTGTTTAGAACCAGGAGCTGCACATACTTCTACAACACTAACTGCAAGGCAGATGGCAGGCACTGATCAACAGACACAAAATAAACCCCCTAAGTCCTACTCCCTCAAACAGTCCCTCTCATTTCTTTCCTTTAGAAAAATATCAAGCAGCTTTTCCTTACTATTGATTTGCAACTACACAGTTACAATGGGCAATGCAAAGGAGGATTTCAAAGAAGGAAAAATGTTTCTTGGCACAGATTTGCTTTCATAGTCTTAGGCAGGAGATAACACTAACTTTGAAACTCACAGCATACTGTATTTTTTTATCAGCATCTAATGTGTAAATGAGCTCTTTCTATAGCTAGAGGTTTAGCTTTCAAAATACATAATTACTGATCATTTTAGTCTGCATCACATTTCTCATGCAGGGTGAAATGAACTAAAACAGCTGTTACGTCCTAATAGCTTTATAATGTGCAAAGAATTTCTATGACTATCCGAAATTAAACCTATAGCTTCCCATCAGGCAGAACGTATTCATGTGTACATATGACCCACATTATTTGGAAGAACAATTATTAACTTATGAAATTATAATTTGAAGCATAATGAAGGAAAGCTGCTAAGGAAAATTCTGCAGTTCTTAGATGAGGTGAGACTCCCAAGTGCACACTGCTCATGTCCCCACTGGCCTCTGCAGCTCTTGGGCTGAAGGAGTCTCTGTGTTCCTGCTGCCACCATTCCTTGCAGGGATCGAGCCCTCTATTTTCATACTGGGAGATGAATTTCTAGAAGGTGAACCAAGCCTGGCACTCTGCCCAGAATTTCTGGCAGCCGACAAGCAATCTGGTTTTACTGCTGGTCTGCTGTCCCCTGCGCTAACCTTGTACCCACAGAGAGCACCCTCATCCGGGGAACTGGTACCATTTATAATCATCACCAAGAAAGCCCTGATCATTTTATTAACCATGGGACTGGCACGCAAAGTTCTCTTTAAATGTATTTCTGTGAAATGGAATATTAAAAATCTTGTTTCCTAGCAGCTCTTTCTAACAATGAGGAGGGGGACAACAATGTTAAGAGTGTTTTCCAGAAAAATCTATTATTATCCAGGCAGCTGCAGTCAAGGATGTTAAGAGGGTTAAGGAGAATCAAACATCTGATGAGTACTACCTAAAGGAATGTAAAGCAGGCCCAGGAACACAAAGTAAGTAGATGATGCACAGGTACACTGTGTAATTGATGGGTACACTGGGCCACTCAAGCTATGAATATTAAAGGTCAGAGCAATCACTGCTAGGCAGAGTGGATGACATCTGTACACAGGCCCAGCTCTCCACTGAGAGAATTACTGACCACTGACACACCCTCTGGATTGCTATATCCAAAGCAAGCAGGACAGGAGGTGACTGCCATGCACAGTAGAGCCACATCTAAGCTTGCATCCTAGTCCTAGGTGTCCCTCCAGCTTCCCTGTCTTCCGAAGCTTACTTCAACAGAGCTTTCACCATTGACACCACTTTCTTATCCACCCAGATGCTGGGCTGATGGCCCTGGGAACTCCTCCTTACAAGCTCCACTAATCAGCGTGTTCTCACTCCCAGCTCCTCCATCTCTGCTCTCTGTTTTGTATGTTAGAGGTCCCTGGCTAACCTTCAAGAGCCCAGTGCTCTGGGCAGTGTGCCTTCACTCCTCCTCTGCCTGGTATTTCGCTATCTGCTTGCTGGTTCTAGATTTCCTGAGTGTCATTAATAATAAGTTTGAGGAGAGCAGTTTCCAAAAGGAAGTCTCATGTATGAACATTCATGTTCACATTGACATCAGGCCGAATCTTGGCTACAAAAAAAAAAAAGAGAGAGACTTTCTTCAGTTTTCAGAAATTTTTACTAGTCTCTGAAAACTCACCCAGTTTAGAGTTCATGGGGGAAACTTCAGTTATACGTTAGAACCCAGAAACATAACTTTAAATAAAACCAAGTAAATTCTAGGTATCTACAGAGTTATACAAAGCAACATGAAAGACTGCCATTCACCTATGTCCTCTGAGCTTGAGGATAAAGGTGAGCGATATAGTGGACCTTAGTAATGACACTAGAGAAACGGAAATCCCAAACACTGGAGAACTAAGTGCAATCAGAGTCTGCCTTTTCAGTGTCCCAAGTACACAGACCGTCCCTCCCCCCTTACTTTCCGTGAGTGAGCCCTTTGTCTTCTAAGACTCAGCAAATCTTCCCCACAGGGGGCATCCTCCATCACTATGGTCTTATACCTTTCATATTTTACTTTATTAATTTTTATATTTACTAATTTATTGGGGCCCTAAATGCATGTCATGGTGCCTGGGTGGAGGTCAGAGGAATGCCTTCAGCAATTGTTTCTCTCCTTCTACCAGGAAGGACTTGGGGATCAAACTCAGGTCAGCAGTCTTGACAGCAAACACCTTTATCCACGAAGACATCTCTTCAACCCAACATTATCAATTTTTAGTAGACTGTCATATCTCCATTACATCATGAGTCTCTTGAAACAACAACATCTTGCCACCGCCCACAGATGGTGAATGTCTAAATAGATAAATCTTTAGCAATAAAGTAAATGCATATTGGTAGGGGTAAATCATGACAAAGGATGTTTGAAGACTTATCAGGGAGGTACCAACCTCTGCTTGGACCTAACTGCTTGGGAAGCAACCACTAACAGAGTAAAATATAGCTCTTGCCCTTCCATAATGAAAATCAGCCACTGGTATTTGTGGTAATAACAGGTTATTAGTGCCATTAGCATCCTCTTCATGCAATGAGTTTGTTAACACGCTCTAAAATTACAAAACAAAATACTAAGGAAAAGGACAACCCTGATCTATTTTCTCATGTTCCAACCCCCAATCGACACAAAAAGAGCTCAAACATTATTCTTTAAACCAACAACATAAAACAAAAGGCCTGGATTCAGATGAATAACACGCATAAACAGCCATTTCTCAAAGGTCTTATTGAAAATAAAGCACAACGTTTGGGTTTTTTTGTTGCTGTTGTTTGGTTTTGCTGTGGGCCTTTTTTTTTTTTTTAAACCCTAATAAGAGGATTCTAGGTGAACATAATAAATAATTCCTCAACTTAAAAAAAGACAACTTAAGATGTGAAGGGATCTTGTAGAAGGAGATTTCATAATATATGTTGTTTCTAAATACAGCTGCAGCAAAACAAACCAGGAAGTAAGAACACGGTGGGTTCACTCTATGATAACAAAGCCTGACATGATCTTAGGAGGAGCCGAGGGGCAGAAAGATTTAAAGCTCTATTGACAAACTAACAAAGCGAGCCTAAAACAAGGACTGCCAGACGCTCTTTGGAGCATTTTAAAAAGAAAACTTCTTCAATTGCTCATCATCATTAGCAAGCGTGAGCTTGTCCATTCGGTGGCTGTGACCAGCTGGAGCAGAGCAGCCTTCGGTAACAGTGAGCCTCCTGTAGTATTCCTGGAAACTGCTCTTCCCACAGGGGTAGGAGAGAGATGTCACTCAGTGGCAGAATGCCCCCCAAAAGGACAGCAAAGGCTTCTGGCTCCTGTGTCCTGCAATTCTAGAGTAGGGCTGTCCCTTTGTTTTGCTAGGTTTGATCTGGTTCACTGTTTACTCTGGAGGTTGAACTGAAGGACTTGTGTATGTGAAGGAGCTCCCACCATGCTGCACAGGCAGTGAGACAGCTACTTCTCCACCTCCCTCCCATCCAGCAATGGCAGGGTGTGACTCGGAGCTACACCCTCTGTTAAAAGCTCAGCTTCCCAAAGCTTGGGTTCTTCACCAAGGCTGCTGTGAGAATCACAAGGGGGAATTTAAAACATGCCTGGTCCATAACATGTGCTCAATAAACATCAGGCTGCTCCCTCTCCAGCCTCCCCAGCCCTCTAATTCTCTCCATGTATCCTCATTCCTCCTGTTTTTCTGACTCCTCGTGTATATATCCAGTGAATTTGTTACTCTCTTATTTATTTCAAAGGTCCAAAAGAAGGCCTGAACGCCTTCTTTGTAAGAAGCTGGAACAACTGTGCTATGGAGGCCACACGTCCTCTCCACTGTGCAGCTGAGCTTGCTGGCACATAGTGGACATCCACGGACTCTGAGCATAATTAATGCTTGCCCATCAGTAGGAGACTTAAACAGGACAAATAGTTTCACATGTTATTTCACAAATCACAGACTTCAGAACAATTTATATTCAAATACGGTTTTATTTTAAAAATCATTTCAAAATCTCTTTTGCTCTAAGTAAAATTGTTATAATTTAGTGACACCATGTGGCTACATTTTGCTTTGCATTCTTAGAAACGTTCCTCTCTCTGTAGGTTGTTCTGTGCTAGTTCAATTATGATATCAAAGTTACAGGGAGAGGAACAATTCAAACTCCATGTTTGCGAAAACAGTTACTGCTTTAAAGTGGAGCCCTTCCCACTTCTTTTACATCTTAAATAGAGCATTTCTAAAATGGTTGAGTTCTCTGATCCCAGGAGGAGAGGCAAGGCTCAGCATAACTGACTAGGAATCTAAAGCCTCCAGGTGAACTGCTCAATTATGCCAGTGTTTGCCTTTAAAAGCAAATAAATGTTATCTGTGCCCAGTTAGGGGATGTGAGGGGTGAACAAAGACACGCATGCATCCAGCGTGCAGGAGAGAACGCCTCCACAAATAGAAACACTTCTTTTCTCAGCTGTTCTCTCTCTCTCCTAGATCTGCAGCCCTGCGTAGGTACTATAATCTAATGAGAACGAGTGGGGGAAAATGCTGTAGCTAATGACAGCAGGGATGAGGGGGAACTGAAATGTATGGTAGCAATAAAAGAGATTCAAGTGTCCCATGCCAACAAATGGTACAGTTTTAGTACGCATCTAATGAGGCTTCCCAGAGAAGACCAACGACATGAGTACCATTCACCATATACCAAAGAAAGCCTAGATGGCCCAAGCAAAGACCGGATAATGTCATTTCCTATAGCTCAGCTGACAGCACCACTGCCCTGGCAACCATACTTAAAAGTACATGCCTGCTCCCATTGATCCTTGTTATCAGAGTGCCATCTTGACAACATGTACTCATAAATTTGCACATATGCCTCCCCCAGCTGACAAATGCAGAAACCCTGACATCCATCAGAGTTACAATCTCAGGATCAAGTGCAATGCATAACACAAAGTAGGTGCTTATTTGCTGAATGAGTAAGTGGTGGATGAACAAATGGAGAGATTTTTTTTTTTCCTGAGCTGGTGAGGCATACCTAAACCCTGTTCTGAGTGAAAACAGAGTCCCTCTCATGAGATGTTTATCATCACTGAAGGCCTCTAATGTAACCCTTGAGGCTAGAAAGACAGACTGGCAGACGTTCTGCAACACCCTTTCTTTTTTCTGTGACACACTTGACACAGTATAATTTCTCACTCTAAGAAAATAAGAAGGGAAACAACAGTAATTCAAACAGTCAACAGAAATCAAAGGAAATCATTGTGAAAGCGTCAAGTATATGCTGGAACCCGGCACCTGAGAAACAAGGCCAGTCTCAGCAGGACGGTAAGCAATCATGGTTAAATGAACAATCCTAAGTTAACTGTCCCAACCAAACCATTCTTTCTCTTCTATCTGCCAGAATTGAGTATTCAATTATAAGGAGTTTTTGAAGTATCAGAAAAACATGCAGCATTCTTTAGCACTGGATTGAGAAACACCTTTCTAAACAAGATATAAAACTAGAAATAATTTTAAAACACTAATTTGACTACCTTTTTTAAAAGTGTGAAATTCTATTTGGCAAAACTGCATCAATGTAACACTGAAGTCTAATATCAAATCATATAGCCTAAAAAAAAAATCACACACACACGTCTACATCAATGCAAAGTTCTTACAAGTGACATAATATGGTTTGCTCTGAGGATGAAGATTGTACATAAACTGCAAGTCACTTATCTTCATCTCCAGCTAAGGGTTAAGGATGAGGGGAGATATATTAGTCTAAGCTTTTGGCTACACAGAATAGCCCCCACTTCACACACAAACATTCCTGGCAAGGGTCCAAAAATAAAGAGTCAATCTTATTTTCTTCATGCCCCATTATGGTTGAAATGGTCACTGTGGTTTGAAGCCTAAGTGCTATCTTACTGCCAGCAGACACAAACTACTACTAAACAAAGTGAATACTGCCTGGATTACACTGTGCAAGGTATCGGAATGGCAGACTCAATGATACATATACCCAAAATACATAAAACTGCTAAAAACATTCAAAACGAGCAAATTATTAGCTATTGATACAATATTTGTGGCAAGTCTGGGGCTGCCATATGTGCCCTGACAGTACAGGGAAGTACTCAGAAGGCTTGGCTACCTAGAAAAGGCACAGTGGTCTTAATAAAAGCCACAGTGCCAAAGACAGGACCCTCTCTGATGATCACACAGTTCAGGTTCTCAAAAAGTGGACAAAATAAAATAAAGCTATTTATGAGTCTTTCCTTTCACCCAGACATCATGCTCAGTACTTGCCACCTAACTGTCCAGGCGAAGTTCAGGAAGAGTGCTGCTCTTCCCAGGGTTACCGTAAGGCGAGTGTCTGAGGTGAAGCTAGCACTGGTGTGAGCTCCATCTCCAGCACAGCTCAGTTTCAGACCACAAATGCTCACTCGCTTTTGCCTGGTCTCAGAAAGAGGTGTAGATCATCGCCCACTCCTCACTTTACAAAGTGCCGCCTCTGTCAATGTAACACAGCAAAGCTGCCATCCATACAAAGCATTCAAAACCTTCCATGTGAACCTCAAAACTCAGTTTTCTAAAGAAAACAAACTCCTGAAAATGTAGAACTATGTGCCACCTCAGGGGGTTTGCACTACATGTCAATGTTGACTTACACTCTCAGCGTTACTCACTATGAAACCGTACTATGTACATAGTAGCTGCTGCACACAACGTCACAGTCTAATACTGTTTAAAAGTACAAAGATTTAGAACCCAGACTCCGAGCCTCTTAGAGCTTGTAATTTCACTCTCAGAGGCAAAAACAAACACAAAAGATACTAAAGAACCAAGGAGACACACAAATACACAAAATTAGCTAACAATAAAAACTAAGCCCTTACATGCAGAGGAAGTCTTTCTTTGCACAGTGAAGTACCTGCAGCTAGTTCATTTAGAGCATTGTTTAAGCAGTCAATAAGTGACTGTGAAGGAAAACCAACACATCCTCAGATTGTCAGGAAAGTCTAATGCTTAGATTCATTTTAAAATACTGCCATAACAAAAACCTAACCCAAGAAACAGAATTTATGAGAAATATAATAGATGTGCTAGAATGGTTATAATTTCTTACTAATACAGACTCTGAGTCCTCTCTTTTCTTGCTATCACCATCTCTAGCAGCACCTTTGCTCAGATTTGTAGTTTGGAGCCGATGGACTGTGGCAGCATGAATGAGAACGGCCCCATAGGCTCATGTACTTGAAAGTTCGGTCCTCAGTTGGTAAAACTGTTTGGGGAAGATTAAGAGGTGTGGCCTTGTTGGACAAAGCTTGTAACTGGGTCTGGGCTTAGGCTTTCAAAAGCTCATGACATCCATGCAAGGGGTAGGGGGGGTGAGTATGGGTAGGTGGGGGCGGTGTGTGTGTGTGTGTGTGTGTGTGTGTGTGTGTGTGTACCTGTGTGTGTGTGTGTGTGTGTGTGCCTCTGTGTGTGTGTGTGTGTGTGTGTCTACGCACATGCTGGGAAAAGGTGTAAGCTCTCAGCTACTGCTCTAGCATCATGCCTGACTGTCTGCTGCAAGCTCTCACAACAGTAGTCATGGACTCACCCTCTGAAACTGTAGTCCCCAATAAAGTCTTCTACAAGCTTCCTCATTCATGTGTGTTGCCACAGCAACTGAAAAGTAATTAATACATGTACCAAAACAAAAACTGGCAGCACAAACAAAACAAAAACTGACCCTGGAAAGGTCAAATCCTTATAGGAGGGAAAGAAAGGGGGGAGGAAGAAAAGTACAATTCTCAAGGGAAAGACATTTTCTAAAAGCTGGAGTCTTGAAGGCAGGCCGCCTCCTTCCAGCTGGAGCTGTGAGGGGGAGAAAGCACAACGACTGTCACACCTGGAATCATGATAACTTGTTCTAAGAGTCATATTCCTACTGTTTCAAACTACATAAAAATGCACTGTTCTTCCATCCATGTCAAATGCTTAGACTGACATGCTCGTTTTTAATCTGCTTCAACCATTACAACCTGAGTCAACAGACTTCATCTCCTCCTCCTCCCCAACAGGTCCCTCTTCTCCAAGTTATCTGTTGGCAGCTCTGAGATATGGAATCTTAACTCAATTTATGGTCCCTCTTATTTTAATCCATCCAAAACTCCTCTAGGTAAAAGAACTGAAACATTTTAGTCCCTCTTGGGGGAAATGAAATTGATTTTCTTCATTTCCACACAAGAGGGTCCCTGGGTAGCAATACTGTGCCCAGTCACACCATAATAGAAATGTTCTAGTGGTGGAAGGCTTTTGTCAATTCTTCTGAGTTAACCAGGAGTTCACAGAGGTGACTCCTGACCAGGACATTGAGCCAGGGACATTCTCCCCTGCTTGTGTCAGTCACACCTACAAGCTGATGAGGAGAGGCAGGTAAGGTGATGGTGAGAGGGGCCCGATCCACATTCTCCCTGCATTTCAACCATGTCTCTTCCCTTGCCTTCCCTTCTCTCCACACCGGTATGAGCCCACCATGTTCTACCTTTAACCTCTTGACTTAAAGATCATCATTACAGGACATCGTCCAATAGGAAAATGAACAAATCCATATAATTTTCAGGGAACTTCAACCACCTTTTCCAACTCCCAATTTCACAAACTTACATGTTTTGTAGAACTACAGAAAGTTCAGATAATGGTTTCAACTAAAGAAGAACATATACTATTACAGAACAGTAACCTTTCAATACTCTCTCAAACAATCTTACCTGCGGGCTGCCAAACAACAGAATCAGCTGGTACGGAGAAAAAGGAGTGTGAGCATGAACCCTGCTAGCTAAGCTGGCCTTGCGCCTTTGCCGAACCCCACCTGCCATCCCTTGATGCGGACAAATGCACCACACATGCATACACATACTAGCATCCAAAACTCTCCTCCTGACTCTGGCCGCTGCCAGGGAGCCTTCAGAAGGATCTTGCTGGGATGTTAAGGAAACACCACTGTCTAACCACAAACGCCTTCTGTGAGGACAACAGCGAGTGCAAAGAGCATTTAAGTTTTCACATTTCCACAGGAAAACACGCCACAGAACATGCTAGACAGTTTCACACACTAACTATATAACCGCCCCTACAGGTTTTTGATTTTTTTTTTTTTTTTTGGTTGGTTTTGGGGTTTTTGTGTGTTTGTTTGGGTTTTTTTTGGGGGGGGGCAATCTCCTTCTCAAACTCCAAATCTCATTAAATGAAGATAAAAATCAATGCTGGACAGTGATAACACATTGCCTTTAACCCCAGCACTCAGGAGGCAGAAGCAGGAGGATCACTGTGAGTTCCAGGCCAGCCTGGTCTATACAGAGAATTCCAGGACAGGCTCTAAAGTTACACAGAGAAATCCTGTCTCAAAAAACCAAAAAACAAAAAAAAAAGAAAAGAAAAGAAAAGAAAAAGAAAAAAGAAAGAAAGAAAAAAGAAAAAAATCATTTATTAACAATGAGTACTTACCTGCAGACACGAGCTGGAAAATACAACTTTTGCCAAGATCGACACAGGTAATGTGAATGATCGATCACTCTAATCCAATCAAGTTCATCCATGGACACTTCGATAAAATAAGAATAAGACCTATGAAGTAAAAAGAAAAAGCATAGTACAGCAACAATATAAAACCAAAGTAAAATATTAAAAGATACCAAAATATAGAATTCACTAATCACATTAATCACATTAATAGAATTCACTAATCGCATTTATCAAATTCAGGTTGCAATGAAAGCTGTATAAAACACACTACTGTAGCCTTTACCCCAATGTATTGACATTTGCTCTCAGCTTGTCTTTCTGCCTTAATCAAATGATGAGCTACTTAGGAGCAAAGTGAAATGCAAGCTTGTTTGTCTTTGCATTGCCAGGATCCCTTGGCCAGGCCACATCAGCAGATGAATAAAGCCAAGAGGGAGGAAAAGAGAGACAGAACAGGAGCAGAGTGGGGGAGATTAGGACAGAGAAGAGACAAGGACAGAGAAGCGGGCCAGTGCCCTTTCCTCCTGCCATGGCCCCAGGCCTAGGTGCTCTGCCCTCCCTCCTTCCCTTCCTCCCTCCCTCCCTCCCTCCTCAGCAGGGAAAGCCACATGGAAGGATGGAATGGTTATCTCAGCCACCTCTCAGTCCCCTACCATAGCACACTTAAAGCAGCTTGCTGGAAAATAAACAACATGGGGGGAAAAGATAATGCTTGTTTCTATGGGATGTAACTTAGACCTTGCCAGCTAATAACCTGGCTGTAATGAAAACAGCCCAACCCCCTCCCCTTGTCAGCTGCCCTGGACCATTACATGCTGGTCCCACACTGAAAAAAAAAAAAAAAAAATCTGTATTTCCTTGTCATGAGCCAAATTTAAATTTGAGATGCAGTTATTACTTGTACTGTAATATCAACAGGAACAATCTTGGAAGATTTAGGTGACCATAAATGTCAGCCTGCAGCCCACAGTTGTGGCCAGAAAAGGTCAGCTTATTTTGTGTCGTCCCCTCATTTTCTGCTGTCCCCTCAACTCCCATTCATTTTATCGCTCAGTCTCAAACTGGTTATAACCTTTTATTGAACTTCTCCGGGTTATCAGTAATGTGGGATATAATTTTACAACACATCTTTTTGGCTTGAGATTTTGAATTTTTCACCTTTACTTCAAATGTTACAATTGTTATAAGAAAAAAACACAGTAAAGCGAAGTCCTCTGTGAATGTAATATAGATAGTAAAACAAAGTGGCCTATAAATATTTAACATCATGGAAACAATAAGCAGTGCTTTCAGGTTCAAGCACACTAACCTTTTCCTTTATCATTTTTATTCCAATTTCATTATTAATTAGATGAATGAAATATGTAAAGCCTTTAGAGTGCCTACCATATACAAGTAATGAAAGTGCAATATAAATATTATTACATTGTTATTAACCAGGGATTCTTAGAAATGAGAAATATGAATTAACTCCAACCACTTTGTCAATTATACACCAAATATTCACCAACATACATGTGAGAAAATAATTCTTTTTTTAAAGGATTTATTTTAGAGCATGAGAGAGAGAGAGAGAGAGAGAGAGAGAGAGAGAGAGATGTGTGTGTGTGTGTGTGTGTGTGTGTGTGTGTGTGTGTGTGTGTATGTGTGTGTTCGCATGCACGGGCACGCTCATAAATGCCTGCAGAGGCCAGAAGAGGACACCCAACCTAGAGTTACAGGTGGCTGTGAGCCACCCAATGTGAGTGCTGGAAATCAAACTCTAGCCCTCTTCACAAGAGCAGTGTGTGATGTGAACTACTGAGCCAGCTCTCCAGCCCCTTGAACTATATTCTTAATAAAAACAAAACAGAGCTATCACCTAGGGATCTCAGAAACACACTGCACAGACAAACGCTCTCATCTTAAAAAGATTTGCTCAAACATGGCTCAAATGGCCCCAAAAGCCAACGTGGTCACCAGTGTGCTACCAGGACACTCTCTCTTCCTTCCACGTGAGCCTTATCATTACCACTGAGCCAACAGACCCAGATCCACAAGGGCACAGCAGGTTGCATACGTCTCAGGCCAAAGATAAGTAAAACCAGAGACCATTTAGTTCTGCTCTTCACTGCCCTGGTGCTTCTGCCACACCATGAACAGACCAAAAGCCACAGTGGACTAAATTATGACAGAGTTGCTGGGAGGAAAGCACTCTTGAAGCTGAGAAAATGGGTACACACCATGGCCTGAAGCCCACCCCATTTTTTTCACAATGTGATTTTATTCCAAGAATGCTTAGCTTTGCACAAAAAACACAATTTCTCCAGCCATAAGATGGTAAGTATTTTAAAGGTACTCATAATATCCAATAGTAAGGAATCAAATAAACAATGTTCACTTATATGGAAGGATGCCAGATAGCATTTCAAAGCTAATTCAATGTTTTAAATGTAGCAACTCAAACATGAAATTAAAGCCAGGTGCAGTGGGGCACACACATCTGTAACCCCAGAATTTGGGAAGCTGGCAGAAGGAATCCAAGTTTGAGATCAGGTTAGGGAAATTATCAAGACTCTACCCTCCCAAGAAGAAAAATTAAAAGTAGAGGTAAGTTTTCCATATAACTAATCTATGTTTTGTAAAACTATGTAAAGACTTTGTAATTTGTATGCATGTGTATGAGATAGAAAGATAACAAAGAAACACCGTTGGAGACATACAAATGTTAATAATGGGTAGTGGTGAAATTACCAGCAATTTTTATTTTCTTCGTGCTTTCTGTATTTTCCAAAATAAAACACTTATTCGGCACTTGTATATGAAGAGAATAAAAAGGGGCTAGAAAGATGGCTCAGTGGTTAAGAGCACAGGCTGTTCTTCCAGAGGACCCAAGTTCGATTCCCAGCACACATATGGTGACTCCTAACTGCCTGAAACCCCAGTTGCAGGGGATCCACTGCCTTACTCTTGCCTTTGAGAGCATTGCACACACATGGTGCACATACATACATGCAAGCAGAACACGCATGACACAAAATACCAAAAACTTTACATTTTAACAAGGACATTTTAAAGCAATCTTACTTTTAACTCTTTCCCTAGAACTAACAGAGAGAAATAGCAGAATGATCACAGATATAGGCCACTGAAACCTGCAGAACCAAAGCCAATGTCACTGAGCATCTAACAGCCTTCCCAGATCCTCTCGGCCACCTTCCTTGCTAGAGGGCTGTCCTAGATAGTTTTATGCCAACTTGACACAAGTTAGAATTAACTCAAAGGAGGGAACATCAATTTAGAAAAAAAAAAATGCCTTCATAAAATGCAGTTGTAAGGCATTTTCTTAATCAGTGATTGACAGAGGAGGCCCCAAGCCCACTGGGGTGATGCCATCCCTGGGCAGGTGGTCCCGAGTTCTATAAGAAAGCAGGCTGAGCAAGCCATGAGGAGCAAGCCAGTAAGCTGCACCCTCTATGGCCTCTGCAACAGCTCCTGCCTCCAGGTTCCTGCCCTGTTTGAGTTCCTGTCCTGACTTCCTCTGATTATAAACTATGACGTGGAAGTGTAAGACAAAGAAAGCTTTTCCTCCCCAAGTTGCTCTGACTGTAGTGTTCCATCACAGCAATAGTGACTCTAAGACAGAGGTGCTCTCTTTCTCAGTAACTGCCTCCTTTTGCCAGTAAATAAACAAGTAGTGGGGGAGAGGAACCAAAGCAGGTGACCAAGAAGGTAGGTCCTCTTCAGCAAACACAACATCAGCGTCTCGGGGACAGGAAGGCCTCACCGGCTGTCACGGTCCCACAGGAGGAGGCGTATGTGGTTGATAATGGATGGTTGGCCAAGCTTGATCTCAATGCCAGACCGACAGTCATCATCAATGGGATGCCGGGAAAATCCATGGTCCAAGTCATAATTTTGAGTGTCACCATCCAACAAGGCTGACTTCAGCTCTCCTTTCACAACCTGGGCTCCATACTTCATCGTTGCAATGTTTTCTTCTGGTACTACAATTAGAAACAGAGCAAGCGTAGTGGTTATTTTTCATTATTCTACATTAGTGAGGGAAAAGTGAACCTGAAGCACGCTAGTTGATTCCAGGATTTGATTTTAAGCTGTATAGGCAAATCTATGGTAATGGAGAGAATAGAATGTCCACCAAGATTAAGATAGCATTCAGCACTCAAACTGAATGTCACTAACACATCCACAGTGAGCCAGACACTGAACATTAACAGAAAGTTAATACTACAAACACAAGTAAGTAGGACAAAAACCCTCTCTGCAGAGTTCATTCTGTTAGCAGCTTTAGTTTAATGTCTGCTGAGCGAAAACAGCACATCAGACGGCCTGCACCCACCACCCAGATTGAGGACAGGCCAGACATCTGCTCAAACAAGAGAAGGAAGCTCCAGTGTTAGTCGCCATTAGTCACACACAGACAAGATTGGTCAATTTGCCAAGCTGAGAAAATAAGATTCTACCTTAAAAGAAAATAAACATCCCTTGAGTTTTGTCTTAATGAAAATTCAGAAGCTGTCATCAGAATCGGTGTTGTAGTTATTTGAAGCCCCTCCTCTCTCCAATGAGAGATTACTGTCTGGAACTTTAAAGTCACCTCTACACATCACACTTCACAGGTAAGGAAGGGGTCTCCAGGAACTGATACCCAAAACCAGCACTCTCCATGAAGACCTGCATAAACATGCTTGGCAACTGAGCCATCATTTAAACCAAGGCTGTCCAAGGCTGAACTGGATATGTCACTTGGGAGGAACTACTCCTTCTAAATGTCAATTTCTTAAGAGGACAATGCCTATCCCCGACATGCTCTCTGTAAAGACTTAGAAGATGTTTGTAAAGCATTTAGTATGCTGTTTAAAAAAGTCATTACTATATGACACATATGTAAGAGAGTTATGCATGTTTCCCAGAATGTACATACAACTTGGCTGTATGGTTTGAAGAGAAAAGTGACTTATTATCAGGTGCACAAGGAGAAGACTGTAAGGAAGAGTTCAGCATTGCAAATGTGGTGGAAAATTGGACTTGGGGAAGTTTACAAATGAAGACAGGTAACAGCGGCTCCAGAAGAGGACAACAAATGGAGCTAAAAGCAACTCAGCAAAACAAACAAAGCCACTACAGCAATGCTCAAGAGCTGACTCGGGAATGACTTATACTCTCTATGGCCGATTAGGATCACTATCTGTATTCTTCAGACACTGCTGCAAGCACTTCACAAATAAGAACGCTCAGTCCTCAGAGCACAGCACAGCCCTGCAGCCATCACAGATGAGGCATGGAAGAACAGAAAAGCCCAATAAACTTACTATCCAGCAAGCAGCAGAGCTGCTATCAGACCCAGGCATTCAGGGGCCAGCCCCACTGCTAATTTAAGATTCTGACCCACCTTCATAAGCAAATTCTGATGGAACTGTCACCTACAGCTCTGACAGAGGGAGGGACTTGTGTCAAGCCCCCAAGCTTAGAAACTAGAGCCACCTTGGCTTCCCCTAAGATAAGCTTCCTTCAGTACTAAAATCTATCAAGCTCTGAATAACACGCCGGGTCCAAGAGTCTCTAATGATTACAGCTGAAATCTAAAATAGAAATGAAAGTTTACTGCGAGTCCAAGCCTTCTTTAAGTTTCTTTCAAGAGTACTTGTGCATTTTCTAGCCATTCTCAACAAGTTCATTGCCTGGGAGCATTTTTCACTCCAACATGAAGATCATTTATACAAGTGGAAATTCCCTCGTGGAAGCTAGAATATGCGTACCCTGCTAGATAAAAATACAGTTCCAAAGTATTTTTTCTTCCAAATCTATAGTTAAATGATGAATTTAAAAGGAAAAGTAAGCCTGGAAAAACCTAAATTACAAAAGTATTCAAATCACAAGTACTCCTCTTAGTACCTGTATCTCTCTATCCATGAAGAGCAAAACTCAAAAAAATAGAAGGCAGCAGCAGGGATTGAGCAAGATCATAAATAGCAATCAAAAATACCTTCATAATTTATATTTTATAGCCATTAAGAAAAAAAAGTGAGCTTTAAAAACCCTATAGCTAGGTAAAAAAAACAAACAAAACAAAACAAAACAAATCAATTAGAGCGGGGAAAAGGGGTAGGATGGGGTTATTTCAAGGCCCCTCCTCTCTCCAATTGAGATCAGTGTCTAGGACTATGAAGTCATCTAAACATCAGGCTTCACAGGTAAGGTAGGTGTCCCTGGGTATGGACACCTAAAAATTGGTATTCCAAAAACAGACACCAAGCTGCATAAACACGCTCAGAGAGGAGTCAGAATTCGAACCAAGCTACACAGTGACAAAAGCTGAGGCACCTAGCCAATTACCCAGTGTTTTCTTTTATGTCCTAATCATCATTTGAGACATAGCATTTGAGACAATGAATTATTTGGATACAAAATAGCTCTCTGCCGCCCACTAGACTCTCTTTACCCAATTCTGTAACCTAAGTCATTCTTACACTCCCCCCACCCTTACCAACTTCCTGGATTGTATGGGTTCCCCCCTGCCTCCCACAATACTTCCTAACAACTACGTCATTATGACTTTCCCAAGGCTCCTGTCTTACTTTAACTTTCCCCATTAACCTACTATCTGCAGGCCTTCTCAAGTCTCATTCTCAAACACACAAACTGGAAACAAAAACAAAAAACAAAAAACAAAACAAAACAAAAAAACACCAGACAGAAGAAAGGATAAAGGAGCACTGTTACCTCACCTGCTGCATGAGGTACAAGTGCGGCAGTCTGGTCCCAGCCTAAGCACTTCCTTTCACCTGGAAACTCCAGGAAGTTCAAGGAAGGGCACACAGCTAAACGGGACCACCTCCAATTATTTTAAAGAAACAGGTGTTCAAAGCTGCCTCCTGTGTGCAAGTCACTGTACTAGACTCTGCCCCAGACGTTCAGCAGCTGATAGGACAGGAGAACTTCCAAGGACATTAAACACCTCCACAAATGAGTGTATCCTGGAGAAGGTACAACAGTAAAAGATTCATGTTGTAACTGCCCTTATGTGACAGGGGAGAAAGACTTAAATTCTAGTCTAGAATCAAGGAAATGATTCATTCAGCCATATATTTTTAAAATCTTGATTCAGACACTGTGCCAGGTGCTAGAAGACCATTGGCAAAAAAGAATCCAACTATATCTTAAAGAACTCAATCTAATAAGCACATGTAGACAAACAAACCAACAATTATATCACAGTTGCAAAGTTCCTTAGTTCAGTGACTAGGAGACACACACACACACACACACACACACACACACACACACACAATTTTCCTCAGCAGTATTAAGAACATATCGACTTTTACTCAATAAACAAATCCTGAGGCTAGAATCTATGATACAGCTGTCTGCTATAAACATGCAGAAAAAGAAATTACTGTTCTCTTTCCCACAGTCTAAAACATGAGATAAACAAAACAAAGTATAACTCAGCCTTAGTAGAAAAAGCATGGACTTTCAGGACAGAAACATCTCCAGAGGTAAGAGAAACTAAATGTTAAGGGGATGGAACAGAGGCAGTTCAAACATCCCAAGGAAAAAGTAATTCCATTAAAAAGTTCATTCCCTTTCCCTAGTGGCACAGACAAACGCTTGTTCTATGTGCATAAACTCAAACTACCTTCTAAAGAAACCAACCTCGTCACTGAGTGAAAACATCTTAACATCTTTGGGATGTTTTCATCATCCTTCTAAAACAGGGTGGAATCTGCAATTTAGTAAAACTCTGGGGTAGGCATCTGAGGGAGAATCTTTCAGAAACCAATGTCATAAACTCACAGCAGCAGCAGCACCGAGACAGGCCCTCTGCATTCCCAATTGGTCTGCAAATGCACACGTACACCATCAACCCTCTGCATTCCCGATTGGTCTGCAAATGCACACGTACACAATCACAAATCCCCCAGCAGCTCCAAAGCCAACAGAGGGAGCTTCAAAACCATCAGCCTAACACTTCTGAGATGTTAGACTTCATTTCTCAATGAGTGAAATGTGCTAAAATAATTACCTGGATGTCTGGGTAATTCTTAGAAAATAATCTCTTTAAAAGGATATGCTAGAGATGTATTGTGCTTCCTCGGTATTTTATTAGTAATTTTATTACTTCAATACTATAAAAGTCAAAAGAATATCCTGCTATTTAACTATTACTCAGTGATTTCATGATTGTCAAACATTTTCATAACCTATTCGTTGCGCTCTGCCTGAATTCATCCAAAATGATGAATTTACCATTAGTAAGCAATAATGGTGGTAAACACATGATTACAGAACTGAATGCCACTATCGTTCATTCCTAAGGACCCTCCCAGATCACTAGAGTGGGTGGACTCACACATGGACTGACCAGCTAGTCAATTCCAAGAAACCAGTATTATATATGAAGTACCAAATATACCTAACACCTAAACTTCTGTGATCCAACCCATCTTCAGCAAATCCAGTTCTAGGGCCTTGTCAGCCAATCATAGGAAAGAGAGGAGGGACTTTTTATAAGAGGGTAGAAAATGAGAATTTGGGAAGTGTAGAATTCAACATTCATCTTATGTCACCTTTGACCTCTTACTCCGGGTAAGGCTGACCTTCAACCAGCGCCTCCTGGACGTCTCCAGTTTGTTCTCTGCAGCTACACATTCTGCTTCTCAATTCACAAAGTAACTAACCCACTCCGAGTATTCTCTCTTCAAAGGGAATGGTTTGATTTCCTTTAGACTATTCGTAAACTCTCACACAATTTATATGCAATTCTCATTCCCCTTGATCATCTGGCATCATGAGACACGGTTAACTGTCTCTCCAAACAGCAGACCCGTCCCGTCCCCGTCCCCGTCCCCGTCCCAGTCCCCCCCCCCCCGTTAGCTTCTGTGCCTTTCCTATCTCTGTTCTCTCCTGGCCTCTCTAATTCCTCCACCACCTTAAACCTCCATCCAGTCTACAGGAATCCAAATCTCACACTTTGTTTGTTTTTTTGTTTTACTTCTTTTTCTATATTCTTACCCAGATTTCAACTCTTTTTGTCACTAACTTTCACTGCTCCCTAAATACCAGTATTGTGCTTCCACTTCCTATTAGCTCTGTTTCCTGAATTCATCAACCAAGGATTCACTTGCTATGTGCTAGGCAGTGTGCTGAGTGGTCAGGATAAAATAGCAATAAGTAAGACCCACAAAAAACACTGTCCTCAAAATCCAAAGGTGATTAAAACAAAACAAAACAAAACAAAACAAACAAAAAAACCTGTTTACAGGAATGTGGTAAATGTGACAATTCACACAATGACATACTGAGAAGAGGAAAAAGACATCAACACTGATAGCAACAGGTCCTGTACTGAGCTCACATGCTGTATTTACACAAACTATTCAAATTAGTCCTCATAACAATACTAAGACAGGAAACTAAAACTCAAGTTATTGCCAGATCATATAGCTGGTGACTAGGCCAAGATTTAAAATCAAGTTTGTCTGGCCAAGGGACTCATGAGATAGCTCAGTCTACAGAGTGCTTAGCAAACCTAAATCATTCCCAGGGCCTACATAAAAGCCGAGTACAACTGCACACAATTGTAAATCCCAGCCCTGGGGAAACAGACAGGTGAATCCCTGGGGTCTGCCGCCAAGTCATTCAGTCTAATCAGTGTGCCCCAAATCTCCAAGCAAAGACCACGTCTCAGAATCAAACCCAATGACTCTAAAGGACTAACGCCCGAGGCTCACCTCTGGCTTCCACATTCAGTGCACACATACGCATGTGCACCCACAAAGTTTGTGAGGCCAAAGAACCACTTGTCAACTGAAAAGAAATCTAGATCTGATAACTTGAGAAACAAGTCCAGGCTAAGGACATCACCTTATTCAGGACCCACCAGCATCTCAAGAATGTCTCAAACCAGTCAAGGAAGGTATCACCCCAGAAAACAGCCAGCCTCCCCAGAAATGACAAATATCCAGAAGCACTCAAGCTGGCTAACCAAAAACCAAGCGCAGCATCTCTCCGCAGAAGCACTGCTGGTTCAGTGGCCGAGGACATGAAATGTCCAAGGTTTAAACTGACACTGCTTGCTTAGCGTCCTAAGACAATGAGGCCTCTGGAAATTTACCTTAACCTTAACCCTCAATTTCCGATCCTTCCATCACAGAGCTCTGCCACCCTGGACCATACTTTCGTCACTTTCCCCTTCTCTGCCATCACCCACTGTGTCAGGTGGGCAAACTAAATTCCCTCCTCACTGGTCCTCCTGAAGCCAAACCACCCAGGCGAGCATCACCATGGTGTGCAGACCACTCTCAAATAAGCTTCTCGTGTAGAGCCAGAAGATGTGAAGCAGTTTGCAAAGACCCCCACAGTCGCCATTGGATCACGCGGCAGCGGGTGCCTACTGCTCCATCAAGCTCTTCAGTCCTGACCTGCGATACACAGCTCTATTCATCTCACCCATCTGCAAAAATGGCGCTCACTCAATCACAATCATGAGCTGCAAGGCCTCCCCTCCACCCCTCGAAGCCGCCTTTCCCTGAAGCTAACGTTGTGTTTAGCTAGTCACAGGCCTTCTCTCTTCCATGTTGAAACAGGAAGGGTCAAAAGCAGGGGCTGTTCTTTGCACTTCTGCTGCACAGTTTAATGGTTAAGGCACAGCCTACAGAGGCAAGCTACAAACAATTCACAGTGCATCATCTTCTGGGTGACTTTGGGCAAGTTACTGAATTCTCGGTGTTTCATTTTCCTCATTTGTAAAACAACAGTTAAAAATAGGCAGCATCTCCTCAATGAGACGTGAGGACTTAATGGTTATGTGAGCCTGGTCCTGACATAGAAAGCATTTGATAAATGTTAACTGCTATTATTACATTTGCAAGAAAAAATCAGACTACCGTTATTAACATCAGCCATTGTCACCATTAGAATCTCCACGTGTGGTACCACCTCAAGAATGAGGTACACACAGCATACATGCAGGACTTGCTTGTTACAGGAAGGAGTAAAGTCTCAGTTTGACAAGCAACTTTTCAGTTAACTATCTACAGACATTCATTCTGAGGCGCATATGTCCAGGAATGATGAGAATTAGCTGTGCCTGGTTGGCAGGAGCTCATCCTGTTAGAGTGAACGACAGGGAAAGACAGGAGGCAGAGCTATGTCCTCTTGGCCCAGGCATACGCTGTGCATACCTGCGGCTCTACTAACTACAGCCGGAGTTCTGCAGTTAGGCCTGGCATGAGGTGAGAAGGGGAAGCAGGTACTTACTGAGCATGCCTCTGTAGTTGAGGTCCATATCCCGGCTCTCTGAGCGCACTTTAATGGCGTCTAGGATAGCATCTGGAGACAACAGTCCTGAAGGCCTCACGACATTCAGAAGCTCAGTGAGGCTCATCAGAGGTAAACGCACAGCCTGCATGATTTCAGCATGGTTCTCCTTTGCATTGTGCTTACACCAGTTTAACAAAGCTAAAAAAATATCTTTCTCAGGAGCAGCAAAGGAATCTCTTAAAACGATGTTCAGCAGTGCTGTCTGCAAAGGAGGAGAAGGCAGCGTAAGAGTCAGCGTGGAGCACAGCAGCATGAGCACAGCCACGTGGTCAGCAGCAGGGCTCGATGGGACCACAGGCAGCACTCCTTTCCCTGTGTCTTGGCCTTCCTATCTATCCCCTTCTCCCCTCTGGCTATGTGAACAAGCAACAGCAAGGAGTCAGGTTCGCAGCTCAGGCTTGAAATACCAGCATTTGGAGGGCTGAGGCGGAGGGATTACTGTGGATCTGAGGTCAGCCTGGCCTACACAGTGAACTCAAGGACAACATGGATTACTAGCAACTTTCCTACTTGGGTTTTTTGTACCACTATATAAAGTCATTAGTCTTCCCACACACACCTTGTAGCCACATCGTCTCCCGTTTTAAAGTTATAGAGCAATTTTGCCATACACTATTTTGCTTGTATTTGTAACTCTTCTCTGCTGCACTTCCCTCCGCTTGCTGGTGCCATCTCTGCCGCCCTCAGCCCTGCTTCTCCTTCCGTGTCACAGGTATTCTAATACCACACACACACACACACACACACACACACACACACACACACACACTCTCCTTCTGTCCTACCTAGGCTCTTCTAGTTTCACGGCCTACACCTACTCTGTTGGTTGACTGGTGTCACAAGCTCGTTATCTGGGAAGAGTGACTCCCAACTGAGAAAATGCCCCTGTAAGACTGGGCTGTGGATGAGTCTGTGGGGCATTTCTTTTTCTTTTCTTTTGCATTTTCTTTTCTTTTTTTAATAATACAAACATTGAATATCTTTTTTTCAAGATTTTATTTATTAAGTATACAGTCTTCTGTCTGCATGTGCCCTGCACGCCGGCAGAGGGCACCAGATCTCATTCAAGGTGGTTGCGAGCCACCATGTGGTTGCCAGGAATTGAACTCAGGACCTCTGGAAGAGCAGTCAGTGCTCTTTAACCTCTGAGCCATCTCTCCAGCCCCTGTGGGGCATTTTCTAGATTAGTGATTGATGTGAAGGACCCAGCACACTGGGAGCAGTGCCACCCCTGTGCAGACGGGTCCTAGGGTTGTACAAGAAAACAAGTCTTGGGGAGTAAGCCAGCAGGCAGCACTCCTCCGGGGCCTATGCTACAGTTCCTGCCTCTAGGTTCCTTCCCTGACTTGCCTCAGTGATGGAGTTGTGAGCTGAAATAGATCTTTTCCTCCCCAAGTTGTTCTTGGTCATGGTGTTTTTATTAAAGCAATAGGAACCAAACTAAGAAACCTGCCCCTTACATATGCTTATTTCTACACATATACATACAATGTAAGGTCCATTATGAGAGCAACAGGTGAAATTTGTCTTTCTGAGTATGGCTTGTTTCAACTAATGTAATAATTTTCAGTTCTTCCAATTTTTGTCATCATTTTACTTTTCAGCTGAACAAAATTCCACTGTGGTTATGTGCTACATCATTTATTTATCTGTTGATGGAATTTGGCTGCCTCTAGGCTACTTCCAATTTTTTAGCTACCGCACACAGTGCAGTAATAAACCTGTATGTACAAGTTATGCAGGAGTGGTATAGTTTTATAAAACAGCAAGAACAAAGATGGCAAACTATGCACGTGCACGTGTGTGTGCACGCAAGTGTGTGTTCTTTTAGAAGGTATGCATTTGCAAGTCAGTAAGATACGCCTATAACTAAAAATTCAAAACCTTTTGTGTTACAGCACCCCTGCAATATCAGGCTTGCAGTCCTCCACTCTCTGGATTGACTTCCATAAACACTGATGCAGCCCTCAAAATTTCTTGCTTACAGAAGTGTGATAATAAAAAAAAAAACAAATTGGAGTTCATTCAAATCAAGATGCATAGCTCTTTAAAGACACACACACACACACTGAGAGAGACAGAGAGTCACCGCTCCAGGTTCAATGGCAGATTTAAGTGACACTTTTACAGTGGTAAACTGTAAACCAGCAAGAGAAGCACCAGCAGAGACTTAAGAGACATCCACTGGCACTTCAGACCTCCTTTACAAATTTTCCCTCTGTGCCACTGACTATATATATCCCAGCCCTATAGACTTTTCCCTTCTGCCAAAAAAGAATTCCTAGATATATTCTACATCAGAGAAACAAAACCAAAAAGCAGTATACAATAACAACAACAAAATCTTGACTGTCCATATTAAAACCAACTACCCAGGAGACCAGTCTCTTTTGCACAGAAAACTTAACAGAGAAATCTGGAAAAGAGAAAGAAAAGTAGAGCCAATAGCCTTAAAGACCTAGTGTACCAGAAGCCTGCGGCAAGTACTAGATCAGATGACTTGTTTTATCTTTGCTTCGTGGACCACAATGGTGTGGTCCCCATGTAAGCACAAGTGCAAGCCCAGAAACGAATGGCAGAGCAGCACACACCTTGGAGAGGGAGAGGAAGCCTTCGCTGGTGAGTACCTCCTGGGCATTCCTGTCCATAAACATGCAGCACATACAAGTTAACTTGGGGAGCGAGTAGAGACTGGCAACATCAAAAGTCATACAGACGTTCTGAATGTTAAGTATGGTGCAGAGGTACTCGGAAGTAGAATCCTCCAGCTCTGGAAATCCATATTTATGAGCCAGGCTCAAAAAGTCCAGCAGCACCTCCTCCTTCTCATCTGTCAGTGTCGCCCGCCCAGTGTAGATGTACTTGAGTAGCATCGTGAATGCTTCTGCAGTGGTGTCTTGGAGAGGGATTTCTGCTTCAGGCTGAGACTCTCGCATGCCACCATAGAGTAATGCTCTGCACACCAGAGAAGAAACAGTCAGAAGACCTCAAGTACATATAATAATGGTTATCAATACCATAAAGACATAGATTTGCTTAATGACACAAAGATCCAGCTGGAGAACACAAGCGACTGTAAATGATTCTTTAAAAGAAACAAGAGGAATAATTTAAAAACCATTCTGAATTAGTATCATAAACCACTGAACTAAACGAGATAGCCTGAGAATGCAAAATTACACAGAAAGTTGGAAGTCACCATTTGAGAGGAACGGTGAACTCAATATAAAGATGTTCCAGGTCTACAAGCAGTGTAGAAAGTAAAACCCCATAGGAAAATGATGAGACACACACTAATAGCTGCACAATGAGAACACAGGTTTAAGGGACTATATAAATGGGCCCCTCTTTTTGCAAAGTAATTTAGAAATACACCAAATTCAAATCTGAAATGTACACACCCTTCGATGCACTAATTGTTCTTTTATACCCAACTAGAAAAAATGTAATTCATTAAGGATACATAGGAATGAGTACTGAAACGCTGGGGAAAATCAAAATGTCAAAATGAACATTGGGTTGAAACCCTGTGGCTGCATATCCTACATGACCGTTAGGAAGACCAGTTGTGAGTGAGGGGTTTCGGTGCTTACCGTGAGAAGTCCCCTCTTGTACAGATAGCATGCTCTTGCCAGGAAACTGATAAGCTCTGATGACAAGATTTAATCAGGATTCTTCTCCCCCCATCCAACTACTGCTGTTAACTTTGCTTTGCACAAGAATACTGTTATCAATGAGAATCTAAGAGAGTTTTGGTGGTGGTATGGGTGTAAGCCCAAGTGAGTCACAAAATACTATAAAGGTTCAATATCTACAGAAACACAAAGGTCAATGAGAGGAATGTATTCCATTAGCTCAATACCATTTTCAAGTTTCTGAAAATGTTTGGATTTCTTTTAAAGAATATACTGATCCCATAACAGACATTCACATAGTTGGTTTTTCTCCCCAATGGATTCTTAAGGAGAACAAAATATACAGTATTATACAGAAATAGTAAACATAAAAGGTTCTATCATTACTTAAGAAAGGTTTTTTTTTTTGTTTTTGTTTTTTTTTTTTTGGTTTTCTGAGACAGGGTTTCTCTGTGGCTTTGAAGCCTGTCCTGGAACTAGCTCTTGTAGACCAGGCTGGTCTCGAACTCACAGAGATCTGCCTGCCTCTGCCTCCCGAGTGCTGGGACTAAAGGCGTGCGCCACCAACTCCCAGCAAGAAAGGGTTTTTAAAAAGTACTTTCATAGTACTAACTAGACTAAATGCAAGAAGAGGGAAAGGAAAGGCATATTGAGGACAGGAACCATAAATGATGGCCCAGCTAAGGCCAGATGTGATGGAAACTGACTCTTAGAAAGGGCGACAGCTTCTTGCTGATTTCTAAGCTTCTGATTTCACTTCTAGTGTTTTCTTTGTAAAGGATGGGAAGTTGTGAAAATAGCCATAAGTTAACTATGGTATTTCTAGCCAAAGAACACACACTCCCAAGAAACACAAAGATGGCAAATGTGGTTCCAAGGTGTGCCTGTTTCCCCATCAAACGAATTTTCCCTAAGCCACCAGGCATCTCAACTTCTCAAAGTAAAACTATGACTACGTAGCAGCTTTATCATTATAAACAGACAAAGGTTTAGTAATGTCAAAGATAAACAATCACATATGCAATAAGTCACTGGTGGTTTCCTTTTAGCCAACATTTAAAATTTAAGAGATCAGTAAATTTTATAACCTGGAAAATTAAGGATCTAAGAAATATCTATCTATAAGTGGGGTCATTCACATTTATAAAATATGAATATATACATACACATAATATGCATATATATATGTATATATATATATACATATATATATATATATGGTTTTATTTCTAATGTAACTCTGAAGGTCTCAGTCAATACTTGTTTTAGTGAGATCAGACAAATCTGGCAGAGCTCTGTGAGGTATCCACAGGTGTTGGCTGCAGTAATCCAAGGCCAAGAAACACACATTCTGGAAAGCCCACTCCCCTATATGATGAGAAGCCCACCCACCAGTAACTCAGTGTAAACCCATCCATCATCTACTTGAGCAGAGGGTAAAGGGGACAGACACACAGCTTGAGAAAGGCTCTTCAGACCTTCAGAAAGAGTAATTGGTACTGTCTGGCCCAGACAGCTTTCTAACCCCTAATTCAAAGCTGGCTCCTAAAGAAAAGGTAACTCCCAGAAAGTAACAAATCCACAAAGCCAAAGTTCTTTTCCACATTGTACTAAAGGATCCCACTTATTGCTACATTTAGGTTACATATTTTTCACACCATGATTTAAATCTAAAAAGAAAATTATTATACTTACCGAAAATACTGGCACCTAGCTGCTAAAATGACCCTGTGAGCAGGAAAGCGCTTCTTTTCCACAACAAATGTAACATCGCCATATTCTTCACCAATCAACAAGGCACCAACGTGCTCAGACAGAATGTGGACGTGATCAATTTCCCCCACTGCAGTGAAGGGGCGAAGAGGGTGGCTGTTACTCATCGTGTGGAATAGATGATAGTCACTGACCTGTCACACAGAGGAAGAGTGTGGTTAGTGAGGAGAAGCTAGACACAGAAAACTACACATGCTATCAGCCAACCAAATTCTACCCCAAAGTCCATCATCAATGATTGTTCTCTCTTTTTGAAATAGTCTTCAAATATGCAGTCTAGGCTGGCCTCAAAAACAATATAGATCAGGCTATCCTAAAACTCACCATCCTCACACCTCAGTCCCAAGGGTCAACAGTTTCCTTTTTTATATTATGATAGTGATGATGATGAAGATAATAATGATGTTTTTGTTTTCCCAAGATAGTGTTTCTCTGTGTAGCCCTGGCTGTCCTGGAACTCACTCTATAGACCAGGCTGGTCTAAACTCAGAGATCCGTCTGCCTCTGCCTCCTGAGTGTTGGGATTAAAGATGTGCACTACCACCACTCAGATGGTTTCCTTTTTTTTTTGTTTTTTTGTTTTTTTGTTTTTTCGAGACAGGGTTTCTTTGTGTAACTTTGGAGCCTATCCTGGCACTCTCTCTGGAGACCAGACTGGGCTCGAACTCACAGAGATCCGCCTGCCTCTGCCTCCTGAGTGCTGCAATTAAAGGCGTGTGCCACCAATGCCCAGCCAGATGGTTTCCTTTTTATTAATCTACTTATTCGAAGAAGCAACTCAAGCTGTTTTAACTAACTACATGACTGTAACTGCCTCATCGCACTAGGAAAGCAAAAACGCCTGAATATTCGCATACTAGCAGTGCTTGGAGTCATCACAATCTAGAAACACAGGCTCTATGCCAAACACCTCATGGAATGGAAAACCAACCAGCAGAGTATGCCAGCACTGGGCACAGACTGATTTAGCAAGGCTGGATACAGCTACACCCAGCAAAGTCTTTCAAGTACAGATCTAGGAATAAATTATAAACAGTAAATTTAATATTTTATGTAAGAGGTTTTGGTCTGAAACCACCTTAAATAATTTATTTAAAATAAAACCAATCTTCTGTGGTCACAAAAATGACTTACTTTATTAATAAAAAATTTACAGGAGCATCATAGCCCTCTTTCAAAATGAGAATCCATCTGGCTTATTCTCTAGACTGCTACTTCTCAGCCTGGTTAAGTGCCATGCTCTTCTCATCCCAGCGCACTCAAGAGGCCAAGGCAAGATTATGGGTTCAAAGTCAGCCTGAGCTACATAGTAAGATTCCTATTTCATACTGTTGGCTCTAATAATCAGAATACCTGAATATCACTATATTTATAGGCACTTCCTTGCCTTTATGTGCAGTCTGTCTATAAAAATAAATGAAAATCAAGGGCTGGAGTTTGACTAACACATCCAAAAGGGAAGCTAAGACCTTAGAAAGCTAGAACTTCTTAGAAGGTTTTATTTGTAAGCACGCCTTTTTCGGATGTCATAACTCAGCAAATGTATGCGGGTCTTCATTAGCACTCAGATCCCCGGGTACAGAGGTGCCTGGCGGCTCAGAACTAGCCTCTATATTGCAGAGACCAGGGACAATCTGTACTAACCATCGCTAAAGGCTCAAGAGCTCTCATCCTCAAACTCCCACATTATATGAAGTCTGTCTCCTGTGTCTACAGGGAAACCTTCATGCAAAAAGTTCTTTAGCTGCTTGTTATTCATGACCAGCCCAAGAGAGAGACCACCAACAGCAAGAGCTGTGATGAAGGAACACCGTGGATTACTGGCAGCATCCTCTTCTGTTGCCCAAGCGTGGTGGTTTGATAGGTTCACATGCTTAAATGGCTGATCCCCAAGGTGTGTCATTGTTGGAGGAGGCGTGACACCAGGGGAGGCTTCGGAAGTTTCAGAAGACAGCTCCATTCCCACTGTGCACGTCCCTCCTTCTTACAGTTTGAGTTGGGAGCTCTCGGCTGGCCCTCCACCATGCCTTCACTCCACCATCACAGACTCTAACCCTCTGAAACCACAGTCCAGTTACATGCTTTCTTTTAGAAACTGCCTTGGTCATGGGGTTTTATCACAGCAATGAAAAAGTAAGCAGAACACAGAACAAACTCCCTTTTCCTCAATTGCACCTTCCACCTCAGTGAGTCAAAACTCAACCATCCCAGGCATTAATAGGACAACAGAAAAACGTGTGCTACATTTAACACAGAAGTTGGGGCACTTTCTATAAAGGCCCCATAATAAATATTTTTGGCTTTATGCACTACACAACATTGTCATACATGCTCAATTCTGCCTTAAGAACTTAAAAGCAGCCATAGGCAATAAGTAAATGAATGAACACGGCTGTGGTGACAAAGCCATTAAGAAAAGAATGGGAGGGAGTCTGAGGGACCAGCTCATTGCCAACAGGAGAACCTGGGTTCCATCCCAAAAAACCCACATTATAAAGCAAAACCGGAGGGCTGGAGAGATGGTTCAGAGGTTGAGTGTCCTCTTCAAGAGGACCCAGGTTCAATTCCCAGCACCCACATGGCCGCTCAGAACTGTCTATAACTCCAGTTCCAGGGGTTCTGACACTTTCACACAGACACACAGGCAGGCACACACCAATACACATAAAATAAAAATTAAAAAAATCTTTTTTTTTTTAAAGGACATGGTGGAAAACAAACTGTAATCCCAATACTGGAAAGCAGAGATAGGTGGGCCTCTGGGGCTCACTGGCTAGCCAATCTAATCTAGTCAGTGAGCTGCAGGCCATTGAGAGATGGTGCTGAAAAAGAGAGGGAGGGAGGGAGGCAGGGAGGGAGAGAGGGAGAGAGGGAGGGAGAGAGGGAGGGAGAGAGGGAGGGAGAGAGGGAGGGAGGGAGAACAATAAAGAAGATAGACAGTGCTTGAGGATGGATTAAGACCCAAAATTGTCCTCTGACCTCTGAGACATAAATACTGACATAATACATGTGCACGTGTGCAAACACACATACTCCTATTTAAAGAAAAAAGGATTTGATCAATAGGTCATAGTTTGCCAAATGCTTAACTAACATGATCAAGAACTCTAAAGGAGGGATCAGACAGGGATTGAGATTTGTTTTTTCTGCTAGTTCATTCCGCTGATACTCAAAGAACATGGTCACTTCCTATGTTTAACCATCAAACTCTGAAAGCTACTAAATTCTGACTTCAAATCCCATTCCTCCCACAGGAATGCTCACATCACTCTGCTACTCCAAACCAAACAGACTATTTGCACCGACAGTATGCACCGCATGAGCCTCATGAATATCCTCTGGTGTAACATCTCTTAGTATTTATCTAAGTCATGGCCAAGACTCAACCCACTGCTAAATGACTCTGGATGAACAATGACTGATTTTCAGTTATCTAGCTCAGTGGGATATTTACAGTTCATCAGCTGACAAATCATGAACATTAATTCTAGATATGTAAATATCTGCCTTAATAGGCTCACCAGATCTTCACTTCTCAATACATACAATTTCACTTTGCTAAATTTACATTTTAATTATGTTTTTCCAAGTGGAAATATAAAGTGAATAGTGCTGGATACAGAAAGCACTTAATGTGGAATAAACACAATTTTTATTAGCGTATAGAAATAATTTTAGTTAGACCAGTGATTCTCAACAAGCTTGCCATACACTGGATTCACCCAGGAAACTCAGAAAAATGAAAATAAGACGCTTGAGTCCCACCCTTCAGAGTCTTATTCAATCAGTGTGGAATGGGACACAGGCAGCAGAGTCACCTCACTAAAATGATTAAAGAGCAGTGTGGAGAAGAACCATCAGTTTAGATTGTTGTGGGTTCACGTTATGGTTTGAATGTAGTTGTCCTTTGATCACACAATCATGGAATCTATAGGTGATAGAATCAGGAGATGGCAAGTAACTTTTAGAGGTGAGCCCACCCTCTGGAAAGTCTTGAGGTCACCGAGGATTAAGGCAGTTCTCAAGGGAGCTTTTGCAGTTTTCTCAAGAGTTGAAACCACAGCAAGCTTAGGCCCACTAAGCTCTCTGACTTCCTGTTTCAAGACATTTTTTTTTTCCTTCTGTAAGCATTGCAACTCAGATGGAAAGGGATTCTGGCACTCAAGAGCCAAAGAATACCAAGTGTTACAGCTCAGATGGAAAAGTATTCTGGCACTCAGGAGCCAAAGAATACTACAGGTCACAGGAAGCACAGACGCTTACAGCCTTGCTCTGAGAAAGGCTTCCCCAGTCTAACAGCTCTGTTCTGGCAGGGGAGGGCTTTCCTAGTGAAGTTGCTACAGTTAGGTTCTAGTCCTCAACAAAAGTGTTACAGCCCTGCTCTACTCTGGATCCTGAGAAAAGTTGTTACTTCTCTCCTCCACTCCATTGAGGGAAGGAAGGTCTCACCCAAACCTCATTCAAGATATTTATTGGGAGGGAAGAATCCAGCAAAGTGACTGCCTCTGCCAGGGTGAAGAAGACAGCCTCAAACTGAATAGGCACAGGATTTATATAGGGCTTCTTGGGGGTGGGGTTTTTCCAGAGAGATTTCCAGGGTGGGAATTGGTGAGATTTCAGTCTCTGAGCTCAGAGTGGCTAGATCTTGTGCTCAGGGACTGGTTGATTTTCTGCTCAGGGTCAGGAGCAGATTTAGCTCTGGTTCCAGGGCCAAAGTGTGTTTCTTTCACTGGTTCTTTTGGCCCTAATTTTAGGGCCAGGGTGTATCTTGCACTGGCTCTGATTCTAGGGCCAAAGCGTGTTTCTTTGGCTCTGCTCAGGGTGTGTTTCTTTGACTGGCCCTTTCTCCCCACACCTTCTACAATGTGTTCCCATCATTGTAATACCATCTTGCCAACATTAAGTCCGGGGCCAAAGGCAGGACTATGCCCTTGAGCTTCCAAAATACTAAACTAAATAAACCTCTATTCTTTATGAAGTCAGCCTGCTTCAGCTATTCCATATGGTAATACAAAGCTAATATAGCTTGCATTCCCTAGGCACACAAGTTCAAAGGCAAAACGTGTCCAGAAGAAAAATAGGTCCTGTCTTAGGTTAAAATTGCTGTGATAAAATACCAAGACCAAAAGCAACTTAGGGAAAATGGCTTTATTTCACCTTATAGCGTACAGTGCATCGAGAAGGGAAGTCAGGAAGTCAGGGCAGGAACTCCAGGCAGAATCCTAGAAGGAGAAACTGAAGCAGAGGCCATGGAGAAACACTGCTTACTGGCTTATCCCCAAGGTTTGCTCAGTCCACCTACTTACAGCACCACCCTCAGTGGTCTGGCCCTCCCACATAATCAAGAAAATGCTTACAGACTTCCCTACAGGTCAATCTGATGGAGGCATTTTCTCAATTGAGAAATTGTGTCAAGCTGGCAAAAAACTAAGCAGAACAAATTCTACTTTGAGATTATTGCAAAGAGACAAGTAGTGCTAACAAAGTTATTAGACTTCATATGCACAGATGCAGAAAATTAAATATTTTTTATCTATAAGATAGTTTATCAACAGATAGTTTGTGTGTAATCCACATTCATTTTCTTTTTAAAAGCCTACTTTAAAAATTACACATCAGGAGCCGGGCGTTGGTGGCACACGCCTTTAATCCCAGCACTCAGGAGGCAGAGGCAGGCAGATCTCCGAGTTCGAGGCCAGCCTGGTCTCCAGAGCGAGTGCCAGGATAGGCTCCAAAGCTACACAGAGAAACTGTCTCGAAAAAAAAAAAAATTTACACATCAGGGCTGGAGAGATGGCTCAGGGGTTAAGAACACTGCCTGTTCTTCCAGAGGTCCCGAGTTCAATTCCCAGAAACTACATGGTGGCTCCCAACGATCTGTAATGTAGTCTGGTGCCCTCTTCTGGACTGCAGGGATATATGTAGGCAGAACACTATATACATAATAAATAAATAAATCTTTAAAAAATTACATATCATTTTTTTAAATAGAACGCTCTTTTTTTAAAGATTTTATTTATTTATTATGTATATGACATTCTGCTTCCATGTATATCTGCACAACAGAAGAGGGCACCACAACAAATGGTTGTGAGCCACCACGTGGTTGCTGGGAATTGAACTCAGGACCACAGTCAGTGCTCTTAAGCTCTGAGTCATCTCTCCAGGCCCACATCAACATTTTTAAGTCATCAATATTTTTTAAGTCATCAATATTTTTTAAGTCATCAATCTTCATCTGATGAATACTAAAACTGGGGAAAGATTGCAAAGTTCATCATGACATGACATACTTCTACTTTCTTTGAGACAGGGTTTCTCTGTGTAGCTTTGGAGCCTGGCACTTGCTCTGGAGACCAGGCTGGCCTTGAACTCACAGAGATCCACCTGCCTCTGCCTCCCAAGTGCTGGAGGCCTGTGCTACCAAAGCCTGGCTGACATGCTTCTACTTTCTACATTCAGCTGCATTCACCACACACGTCACATTTCAGAACTTGATCAAACAAGGTAATCTCCACCCTCATGATGTGGGTATATAGTAGATGATTATTTTCTCAAGCTACGTTTTGTCATTCAGAGTTACAAATGCTTATTTTAATGCTTATTTTGCCCTGTCATACAAAATCCAGACACTAAAGCAAGAATAGATTATGGAATATGACAAGATGGAAAGGAAACAAAAGAGTACAACACAGGGAACAGGAAAGGACCTGTGACCAATCAAAGCAAAGTATAAAAAGCCCTTTTCTAACCTTATCATATGAACTCAACATAGCCTTGTCATGAAGACATTACCACATCCATATACTCAAACAAGATTAATATAAAAAATCCTCACCGAAATACTGGAAACAATGAAGTATAAGAGCTCATAACACAGTGAGTGGATTACAACAACACAGAAGATATGCACATAATACTCAAGTAACTTTTACTACGTTCACTACAGAGCTTTTTAAATTTTATCTTTGTGTGTTGGGGACATGAGCACTTGAGTGCAGGTGCCCTCAAAGGTGCTGGATCCCCTAGAGCTGGAGTTACAGGAAGTTGTGAGCTGCCTAATGTGGTGCTAGACACTGAACTCAGGTCCTCTGCAAAGGCAATAAACATGAGGTGTCTGAGCCCTCTCTACAACCCCATAGTTACAAACTAGGTAATAAAAGCTGTAATTGGTTAAATGAGATTCAACCAAAAACTATTTTAAAAGATTAGGGATGTTCACTGCAGTATACACATGAAGTTAACTATAATGAAAATCTATAGCTTTCTCATGTGCCACCACCACCCCCAAAAAATTGACTAGAAAATAAGAGGGAAAAGACTTGAAATATATTACTTAAAATTACAAGAAGTTATCTAGGAATAAAGTAGCAGCACACGTAAAGGAAGCTTTAAGCCTCCACTAAAAGATTTAAGAAAAACAAAGAGTCATACGTTTGTTAAGATCCAATATTGTAAAGACATCAATCGTTCCTGAACCATCATATGAAAAAGCATGCTTGATATTTTATATTTTAAACAAAATAATACTGTTGTAATAGAAACTCAGATGGTAAAATTCAAAAGAACATCATTGGAAGAATACAAAGAAAATATTAGGGAGTTATAGCAATATAAATATTTAAAGGAGCTTGCCAAACAACCAAGACAACCTGAGTTCAGACACCAGCATCCACATAAACAAGACATGGTCTCTGGTCTGGAATGCACTGCAACTCCCCAGGTTAGGAGTCAGAGACAGCAAGATCTTGGGAGTGGAGGGTTGCTGCTTGCCTGCCTAATCAAAAAACACAAACTCCAATTTCAGGGGAGACCAAGCTTCGAAAGAATAAAACAGTGATCAAGGAGGACACCTGACACTCTCCCTCTGGCCCAGACACAATGCACGCACCTGCACACAAATATACACAGACATTCCCTCCTCCTCCTCCTCCTCCTCTTCCTCCTCTTCCTCCTCCCCCACAAACATACACAGCCCCCAAAAAGGAAAATGTGTCACATGAACATACACACTTCACAATCAAGAGTATCAGGGCTGGAGCTGAAGCTCAGTGGTGCAACACTTTGTCATACATGCTGAAGACCCCTTGGTTCAATCCAAGTCTCTCTAGAAAAAGAAAGAAAATTAAGTGTATAGATGTTACATTTATCATGATATTCTGTTTGTTTGGGGGGCTGGGATTGAATCCAGAGTCTCACACAAGCTAGGCAAGTTTTGGGTTTGTTTTGGGTTTTTTTCCCTCAAAAAAAAAAAAAAAAAAAAAAAGTTGACCTAGCCATGCCAAAAAAAAATAAATCTAAATGTCAATTTTCTGAGGAATTATAGTCAACTAGGAACATCTCAAATATTAATAATGTTATTTATTAACAAAGGAATTAAATACCAATAATGAAAAAATGCTTGTTTTAGCACGGCTGGTATTGAACTCAGGGGCTTATACATGTCAGGCAAGCACTCTACCACTGAGCTACACTCCAGTTCTGAAACAAATATGCATCACTGAATACAAAATGCACGCTATAAAACAGTACTACAGCTGGGAGGCGGTGGCTCACACCTTTAATCCCAGCACTCAAGAGGCAGAGGCAGGCGGATCTCCAAGTTTGAGGCCAGCCTGATCTATAGAGTAAGTTCAGCGACAGCCAGGGCTACACAGAGAAACCCTGTCTCAAAAAACAATCAAAAAACAGTACTATGGAAAACTTTATTAAATACAACAAACACTGAAAAAAGACATTATCAAAACTGCTAAACACAAGGACTGTCTCTACAAATAAAAACTAAACCCTGAGTGGTCACACATTCCCTTAATCCCAGCACTTGGATGATGTAGACAGGAACAGCAGGAATTCAAGGTCATCCTCAGCTAGAAAGGGAGTTTGAGGTCAGTCTACATAAGAACTAAGTAACAATGATGCAAGAGTAGCATGGCCTTGGAGACTTCAGATCTTCTCTATGGACTCTTCCCAGTCTGAAGACAGACTCCCTCAGATGTGTATATCCTGACTTACTCCTGGTTACTGTACTGGAGTCTAACTTGATTTCCACAAGATGGGGTGAGGGTAATTTATTGCTTTCACTTTCCCTTCAAGGTGGTAGAAAGGCAGGGCAACAAGGGCTTAGTTCAGGAGAGGACAAAATAAACATGTCCTAACCAGGAATGCACCTCCCATGGTACCTTATGCAAATATTAACTGGGAAGTACTGGACCTTTATGTGAGTTTTACGTTAGTTAAGGATAATAAATGGACTATTGTTCTTAGCTGGCTTTCATTACTTCAAAAGCATCAATTATCAAAATGAGGCTAGTTAGCACCGCTAAAATACTGGTGGTTACTGCCTGTCTGTCATGCAATAACAAACCCACACCCATTCTTTCTCACCCAATAATAAACAATGTCCCTCAGGAAATGAGAGCACCATATGCAGCTCAGAACAGTGTCCTGTTTTAAATAAAAGTTGGCCTAAATGCCCACTTCCTTACTTAAAACCACACTTTGAAGCAGTGGTTTGTCTATTCTCCAGTAAATCATGAAGAAACAATCAAAGAGGTTCCACAAGGTGGAGATGCCAGCGAGTCCTTGAGCCCTGTGTGTCTCCCCTGGGAGCCCTCTCCACCCTGCACATTTCCTGACTGAAAGGCCTTTATGAAGAAAAAGACCTTCTGCTCTTTAATTGCAAAATATAAATGATCTTTCTCCGGGGGAAAGAGATGGCATTTACAAGCATATGTTTTAGCAATTTCTTTCTGCTCTTGGTACCCATGTGGTGTGTAATTTGAAGTAGGATTCCTTAAACTTTAAATTAATAGCGCTCAGGGAGTCAACTACGCCCTGTCTGCATCTTAAACACTCTCACAGAGGACCCAGCCTACCTTCTCACCAGAACAACACTTGGCTTTTGATGTATGCCTCGCTCCACCTGTCACTAAGTCTGAAGATGATGACCACTCTAGAGGTGTAACCTTCAATCGGGTATTCTGAAAGCCTTATTCTACAAGGGGCAGTGCAGAGCAAAGACAGAAAAACATGGGGCTCCCAAGGCGAGATTCTTTTGTTAGGGAAAGACATCCAGGCTACCTTCAAAGTCATGGCACTCTGCCATTGTGTTTGTAAATAAGCACCCGCAGACATAAGTCAGCTTTGACAGACTGGCACCCTAACAGAGGTCTTTGACAAGGTTGCCTTACTGAGCATGTGCCTAACTCCATTCACTGACTACCACATGGCCCTCCACTTCTCTGTCAAGGGATAAACTAATTTCTGAATCTGTACATGAGCTCTTTAATACAGTTCAGTGCTGGATGACAAAAACATACTCTATTCAGATCAAAACAGTCATTTCAGTCAGGTGTGGTGATGCACGCCTTTAATGCCAGCCCTCAGGAGGCAGAGACAGAAAGATCTCTGGGAGTTCGGGTCAGCCCGGCTTACTGTTAGAGCTCCAAGACTGTCATGGATACATACAGAAACCAAGTCTCAAAACACCCCCCCCACACACACACACACACACAATGCCATTTTCATGTCATCTTTAGGCGGGTCACACATAACTTTGACTTATTGATATGGGGGAAACAATTCATATTTGAACTGTGATGTAAAATCTAGACTAGAATACTGTTACTGTTACTACAAGTATGCCTCAATATATACTGCTGGATTAACTAAACAACCTATAACAAACTTGGCAACAGTATATTATAATAAAAAAAAAAAAACAGAACAGGAAGTTCAACTCAGCATACACTGACGAGCATGGCCTCCCACATCTGTAAGGAACTCTGTTTACACATGTTCAGATGCAGGAAGGAGGTGGGCAACAGCACTAAACATTACGTAGCAGCCAGACTCAGAGAGCTAACTAGACTCCTTTACACACTGCAGTCATAAGCCACTGGAGGCTTAAGGATGCCACACTTTCAGCCCCTCAATGCTTCATTTGGTTGGTTACTAGTAAGCTGCCTAAGGATATCTATGCATACACTGAACGGCTACAATGCCCATTAGTTGCCAATAATTTTTGTCAGGGCTTATGAGCGGCCTTGGCCCATCTTTTGAAAAATGTTCTTTTAAACTAAGAAATGCTCCAGGCTCATTCTGGCAATGATAACTAATTCTGTGGTGGCTGAGCAAGGCTGCTACTTTATTATCTCAGCACAGATATGAAAGACTCTCAGGCAAAAAAAAAAAAAAAAAAAAAAAAAAAAAAAAAGAGGCCAACTCATAATTTGCAATATCATTTTTATTTGTATTCAGTTAAGCCTTTTGCAGTCTGTGAGTCCAAGCTCTAATTAAAATAATCCAAATGCTGCAAAGCACACACCATAGCACTCAAGGAAGACATTCTCAAAGTGAGTTCAGAGGCCCAAATGAGCTGCATTCAGCTCTTCTGATGCTCTCACAGTTTCAACTCTTGCTCCTCCTTCCCTACAAAATCCTTCTTCAGCCGCTTAGGAAAGGGTAGCAATAAAATACACCAGACTTCCCTAAGTTCTGAGTATTTACCCAATACCCACACATCCAGCCTCCAATCGCCTCCCACAGTCTCTCAGCTCAAGAATGCTCCTCCTGTGACTTCTAATGGGGCAATCCCCCACAGATGGGTGACTTTTATGAGAAAAGTCACAAATCCCAGCTCCAAGAAGAGGCTACCATTTATATGTCTCAAAATTTATGTAGTTATCTTTTTCTGGACTTTTGACCTTATCAGTTCCAAGCCCATTGAACACTGTAGGAACTGAATGATAAAAGCAGAAAAACACATGCATCTAAAGCCAAACACAATGAAATAGTCATGAATGACACAGAGGTTATTACTTGTAATAATATTTAAAAACATAGAACGAGTTATTTCTATTTAATTTCTTCAGTGGCAACTTATGGGGCTGTAATATTCTTGCGTAGATTTGAATTATATGGTTTTTCCTAATTAATAAAGGTTATTACAGCATGAACTCCCATTAAAGCAGTAAAATCATCAACTGCAGCAATGTAATTTCTTTGCAGCAAAGCTGCTGTGAAAATGAGCATTATTATCTGTGTAAAGGAAATTGGCTTTTCATTTGCAGAATATTATAAAAATGTTCTACTGTGCATAGATTTGACTGTAGTTTGCTATACCCCAATATCAGGACTATTTTTTTTTGTAAAATTATGAAATAAAAGCAATTAACTGAGAAATTAAATCAAATCTAAACTCCTAATTTGTAAATTTATTTATGCTATTCTATGACATAACTTAAAAGAAATGTTTATAATTTACACTAGCCTGTTTGTTCTTTCCCCGTATGATCTTGTTGATTTTGTAAACCCTGTCTTTAACACCAACCTAGCATCCACAGTGATGAAGAGAATCCATTTATGTGGTCGACAAGATGCTACTGAAAACCACAGAGAATGGCGATTCGGCTGAGGGGCCACTGAACTCACCAAGAGCTCTTCCCAAATCCAAGTTAAGGGTGTGTGCCTCACAATGTGGCAACAGACAGACCTAACTCAAGCAACAATGTTCATTCTAGAAACAGAAAAACCCTAGGCAAAAATGTTTAAGTCCAAAACTTCCTAGAGCCCACCGGGAAAATGAATTTTTTTCTTTCCTATACAACTGTCACCCTTTCGTGTTTTAAACTTGGGTTTTACCCCCAAATTTCCACAAGCCCTCATGAATAAATAAGTGTGCAATCTGCCTCTTGATCCTCTTCTGTGTCTATGCACCCTTCACTTGCACTGTGAAAGAATAAAAATAAATAAAGATGAGAATGATGCATTTTTCTTGCCGTTTTAGAACAGTAAGTGAAGGCTCTTTTGTATTCTGTACACTAACACCCCCAAGACACTACTGAATAATTGATAGGTTTATGATTAGACTGCTATTTTCTGTTTTGAACAGCATTCATGGACCAAACTTAATGCACAGCTAATCCTGAATTCTTTCTCTTTTGTCAAGATCAAAATCCCTATCAAGGGTGATAAATTTCTTAGAATTTTGCCAGTTGGTTCTTTACCTAATGTCATAATCTTCATATGTGACCAGCTCAGCAACAGAAGCAACTTAGAATGTCACCAACACAAATTTTGTATTACATTTGTTTTGTGCAAGGGGAGGTGGGTGTGCACAACGGCCAAGGCATACATGCAAAGCCAGAGGACAACTTGCAGGAGTTGGTTCTCTCTTTCCACCATATCAGTTCCAGGGATCCAATTCAGGTTCATCAGGCTTAGCAGCAAATACCTTTACCCACAGAACATCTCCATAGCCCCAACACAAATTCTCAGGGTCCATCAAAGGAGGACACCAATAGGACCGTGCCTTTACAAGAGAAGTCTATAATTCAGGCACCAGAGAAATATATTGACACACAAGAGAAGTGACTTACACAGTATAAGCCGAGTATTTTTGGAGGTCATTTCTAAGTGGGGGAAAGGTAATAATTTTTTAAATTGTTTAAGTTGGTCCTTATTCCATTGTACCATCATTATGTACCTGACAATCAATACAGCAGCAGAAACACTATGATAGACACTGCTGAGAGACAAATGTCAGATACCTCCTCAGTGCTTATAAATGAAGAAGCTTACGTTTTTCTTGGCAAAGAGCAGAAGAAAGTAATAGCCACATGATCTCCTCTGCTGAACTCATGAGTAAACCTAAAGTAACCCATACAGCTGTGATCAAGCTGGGGTTTATAATGGAAGGGGTGGCTTTTATGGCTATTAAGTAAAAGATGCTTTATAGAAACAGCATGGCAAGGTCAAGATGCTGGTGGCATGAAGGGAAAGCCTGTGACTAAGAGGAAATTTGAATGACAACAGAAGAGAACCAGAGACAGATACACACTGGTGGAGCGTCCTATACCAATGTATCTGGAGAGATAGCTCAGTGGTTAAGAAAGTGCAAGCCTTCAGAGGAGCCACCTGGTTCTCAGCACCAACAAACACCACTTATAACTCTGGCTCCTGGGGAATCCACTCTGTGGCCTCTGCAGGCACCTGCACTCACAGGTGCCCATATACTCTCTCTTACTCTCAAAATGTTCTAGTCTCTACCTCAAGAAGAGGCCAGGGTATATCAGGCTACCTTCTGTGGTCCTTCAAGTTCTGAAACTGGGATTAAATCACCAATCACCAAGCAGCCAAATACAGTGCTGGAAGTACAGACTGTTTCTTGGAGCCGAGCTCTGCAGACCAGCAAAAGTTTATATACACATTTTTATGGCCCAACAACTGTTTCTAGGAATTTTTAAGGCTATTGACTAGTTCTGCATTAAAAAGCTAGGGAGAAACTAAATCCCCAGCAATACAATAAGAGCAAAATAAAATGAGATGCATTCATTAACAATAATGGAATAAGTAGACAGGCATGGTGGCACAATATCTTTAATCTCTGCACTCCAGAGGCAGAGGCAAGAGGATCTCTGAGCTCAAAGCCAGCCTGGTCTTTATACTGAGTTCCAGGCTAGTGCCAGGGCTACATAATAAGACTCTGTCTCAAAAAATAAAATCAAATAAAAGAATAGAAAACTCTTATGTTTTTGTTTGCTTGTTTTGGTCTTGGTTTTTTGCAGTGTTTGCTACTGGGGCATACCCCCCCCCCTCACTCTGCACATTCTGACCTGACTAAAGGAAGTAACAAGAGCAGGCCTCAGGACAATTAGGACCCAATATGTAAGCATGCGCATTTATACACATATTTTACATACATGTGTACACACACACACACACACACACACACACACATTTTGGTTTTTCGAGACAGGGTTTCTCTGTGTAGCTTTGGAGCCTATCCTGGCACTCGCTCTGGAGACCAGGCTGGCCTCGAACTCACAGAGATCCGCCTGCCTCTGCCTCCCGAGTGCTGGGAATAAAGGCGTGGGCCACCAATACCCGGCTCACACATATATATTTATATAAAGACACTCACCATATATGTTTACTTAATTCATTCAATCCATATTTTGGCATGTACACCTAAATATAGACTTAGCTAATTAAGTCTATTAATTAAAACATTGAAAAAGGACCTGAAGGCTGGCTGGGCAGGCGGATCTCTGTGAGTTCGAGGCCAGCCTGGTCTCCAGAGCGAGTGCCAGGACAGCCTCCAAAGCTACACAAAGAGAAACCCTGTCTCGAAAAACCAAAAAAAAAAAACAAAAAAAAAAACAAAAAAAAAAAAAGGAAGAAAAAAGAAAAAAAAAAAAGGACCTGAAGAACACACAACACACTATGACTAGCAGGGCCTCAAAAAAAGGAGTGAGTAACTGGGGAACTTTGTATTTAAATCCAATACATTTCTGAAGTGACTCTTTCTCAAATAACAGACTGATTTAATTTTTTTTCAAAACGATAACTAATGAGGTGATAAATTTATCAAAAGGATTTGGATTTTTCTTTCATTTCCAAAAGAAATACAGGGAACCAGAAAGATGGCCCAGAAGATAAAAGCATTTTTCTCCAAGCCTAACAACCCAGTTGGATCCTGGGACCTTAGAGAACCATGAATTGTCTCTGACCTCCACACACAGTGGCACACCGCGTGCACACACATGCACAAACACATAGCATGAATGCTGGCGATACAGATTTCCAACTTGTACCTGAAGAATGCAATGAGAGTTGAAGGACCTCTGATACTGACAGTATTTAGTTAAGACAGACTTTTAAGAATTAGCTAAATATATCCAAATTGCAACCCTTGGAAGCCAAGAACCGTCTGCTTCTTGCAAATACAATGAAGTATAAAATGTATCACATCTTGTGCATCTCAGGACTCAACTACAAAATTATAAGCCCACCCTAGAGGACGCAGGGCTCCTAAGGCCACCCCTTCTCCAAGAATTTATAGGTGGGCGGGTGCCAAGTGGGGAAGGGCTCACAAGGCTCTACCCTCCTCCACGAAGACCTATAGGCAGCTAATGCCCACACTCCTATATGCAACCCTAATTAAACTCACTGGTTTACAAAACACAATGGAAGTAGAAGGCAATAAAGTTGGGAAAACAACAGGGATTATGAGGAGTAGGAATGGGACTAAAGAGTAAGTGGGAGTTGTGGGTATGTTCAAAATACATTATTATACATATGGAGCATCATTATGTACCCATAAGTATATACAAATAAAGCACACATACAAATAATTTAAATACCTTAACTAAACTAAATGTTCTAAGAAGTTTTCCTTGGGGCTGGAGAGATGGCTCCAAAGTTATGAGCACTTATTGCTCTTGCAAAGAACAAAAGAGGACATTTCAAATACAAGATATTCATAGCTCTTAGAGCCAGGAAGTCTTTTCCATAGAAACTGCTAGAGTGGTGGGTGGCCCACAAATGCCCATCTATTCTATTCCTAAGGTGTCTCTGGAACACAGTTCTGTGGAAACAAAGCATGCTGAGTAAACTTAGTTTGGAAGAAAATAAAACAACTTAGCTTCAGCATGATATGAGAGCAAACTTCCCCACCGGCCCCCACTCTCCACCCCAATCCCACTCAGGAAAGGGGAGCTGGAGTTGTGAGTCACACCCAGGAGTTTCTATACTGCCTTTTTCTCTTTCAATGCCTCACCTCCTGGCTCTCCACAGGCTCCCCCAACTAAAGAGTCGTATCTGACTTCTGTCCCCCCAAAGCTGCAATGACAGTGGCCTTCACCTGAAATGTGGCCAGTTCAGTGTCTAAGCGCTAAATACACATCATATTGCCAAGACTTAGAAAAGCATTTTTTATTCAATTCAGTAGATGTTAAACACTATTTTGATACTGAAGACTCTCACTTCACTAATTTCACCTGGCCCACTGTACTTTCTCCTTCGGTATGGCTCCTGGGGCATTTCGAGTACACACAGTGCTTGCACTTGCAGCACACATTACATCTCTGGAGGCAGCAGGGCTTTAGAACAAGGCATCTGAGGGTATCGAAAGTAACACTGCCCAGATTCAAGTCTTGGCAACACCATACTATGGTGGAGCCTTGGACATACAACTTAACCTCCTAAACCCCCTTTTTAAACATTCTTCATAAAAACAACTGTTGTGTCTGTGTATGGGGTGGAGCCTATGTGCCATGGCACACACAAGTGGATAAACCAACTGTGTGGAGTCGCTCCTCCTAGCACCTTTCCTTGAACCTGCAGGGATTGAATAAAGGTTGTCAAGCCTGGGTGACAAGCACTTTACCTGCTGGACCACCAGCTCACTGGCCTAAACCTCCCTTTTGTTTTCTATATAATATAGGTGACAGAAAAACACTACCTTCCCAGCATCAGCAAAACCTCAGACATTTCCTACTGTAATGACTGTCACCACCACCACTATTAGAACTTGATGAAGAAAAGGACAAAGTTAACAGCAGATGCAGAGATGGACAACGGGTACCAACACTGGCAACTCAGAGTTGATACTCTTGATTAATGCCAAGGAGACACACACTTGAGAACAGGTCCACTTTAACACACACACAAGGAACTAAATAGACTGAAATCTGAGCTCTCTGGAAACGGCTATGTCTGGTGGCAGTATTCTGAATGTTTCCAGGGCATTCCCTTTCAACATAACTCGAAACATATGAGCAGCCAGAAGCAGAGGAACCAACTGCTGTCCTGTAGTAGTGCAATGGGCCTTAGACTGGGCTCTGGGCAACCTGGAGCCTACAGTAACCTCACTCACAAATAAAAGGGCTTCAAGGCTTTCCAAAATCCATTCCACCTGGGAATGTGCTTCGTTCCTTCTAAGCAGGAAACCAAGAAATGGCTAACTACCGTGGCCCCACATGAGAATATCCAACTTTGCACTGACTTTGCTGGCCCTCTCCAGCCTTCTCACGAGTCCAGGCCAACAGAGGAAGCCAGGATGTGGCGCTGCTGATACCACTGTCTCCTCTGAGCATGCCCGGCCTTTAGCAGCCACACAACATGTGGACTCCAGTTTAGTAGAATAATATTTGAATGCCTGCTATTTATTAACTGTTTCTTTTAAAAATTTTATATTTAATGGAAGGGATCATATGCATGCTACAGCAGGCATGAGGGGACGGAGAACAACTTTCAGGATTAGTTCTCCTTCCACACCCTAGTCATCAGGTTCGATGGCAAATGCTTTACCCTGCAAGCCACCCTGCCAGCTTAATGTCATTACTTTTTATATCAGTTGGGAAGCATATCTTTGAAGATTCATATTAGCATTATATTTACTATATTCTTTTTACAAAATTGACTTTAAGAAGGTTGGAAAACCTCACAACTTCAATTTTCCCAATGTCCTCAAATTATTAAGGAAGCACTCACAGGACATGTGATATTATTCCTTGAAATTAATTTTCACAATTACATAGACCTTTATAGATGCTAATCCATTTCCCAGCTCGAATTCTTCAGATGGAGCCGAGAGTCACCATCATCTAGTGGCTCATTACACATGCTATAAAATATTTCACCCCAGCTGTAAAGTGGACCACAGTAAATATGTTTTGTTGCCTTAATCGAGATTTATGATAATATAATAATGTGATTTTAAAGGCCATATGCCACAGTACTTCCTAAATTAATAAAAATACTAATCACTTAACCTATAACACACATCATCACACAGTCCTGCAGGTGGCTCTCTGCCCATGTGCCCATGCCCAGTAACAATTGATGGAAGGCCTGTCATCAAATCCATTTAATTGATTTATTTTACACTAGCCTTCTAAAGCCGCATACATAATGGGAACTCACTCTGTGATGGGAAAATAAATTATTTAGTCTGCACAACCCAATGATGTTACTATTAAGTTACTAATTCACGGAGAAGGGAAAAATTCCCCTATTAGCCTTTTTCGTGCACAAGTAAGATGCTCACTGAGACCTGGGAAACGGACATGAGAGGAATAATCCTAACCAGAGTGCTAGGGGGATAGTTCAGTGGGAAAGTGTGCGATCCTCTCAATACTCACATAAAAGCAGGCTTGGCAGTGCACACCTATATCCCCAGAACAGGGATGTGAGATGGAGAGAGGGTAGATCCCTGAGGCTCATTAGCCAGTCAGGCTAGTACAAACAATGAGGCCTATATTCAGTGAGACACTGTCTGAAACAGCGGTTCTCAACCTGCAGGTCAGGACCCCTCTGGGTCAGATATTAAATATTTACATTACGATTCATAAAAGCAGCAAAATTACAGTTATGAAGTATCAATGAGATAATTTTATGGTTGGGGTCACCACACATGAGCTACATTAAAGGGTTGCTGCATTAGGGACATTGATTACCACTGGTCTAAAAGAATAAAGCAAAGAGCAACAGACTAAGATATACGAAATCCACCTGTGACTTCCACACAGCCATACGAAGGCAAATGTACCTACACGCATTCATGTATATATACATGCATGCCACACACATACACAAACACACACTTTTTTTTAAACAGTTTTTTTTTTTAAAAATGGAGAGATTTGCCAAAGTCCACAGCTGCTCCGTGGCTGACCCCAGAATGAGCAAAGATGACAAAAAGTTCTAGGATCTCATGTCCTCGCCTTTCTGAATTTTTCTTCGGCACTGACTCTAGAGCAGGCCTTGTTTGTTTGCTAGATTAGTTTGGCTTTTCTTGGCAGGGTTTCTCTGTGTAACAGCTCTGGCTGGCCTGGAACTCGCTCCATACACCAGGCTGACCTGGAATCAGAAATCCACCTGCCTCTCTCTGCCTCCCAGTGCTGGGATTAAAGGTGTCCCTGCCACCACCACTGCCACCACCTTTCTTAAAATGCTCTATTCCCCTCCACCCGTGACACTCCCTTCTTGGTTCTTGTGCCGCTTGTCTCCTCTGTCACTACGTCCTCCTTAAGAGTTCTGTTCTGCAGTGTCACCTGTCCTACAGATTCCACTCTGTAACTTCTAAATTTCTCTCTAGGCCTGACCTAGTTCCTTTCTCAAACCCAGACCCCCTGTACAGATTCATGTGCCTGCAGTATGATCCCAACACATGTCCCTCCTGGCACCTCAAATCAACCACGATCTAACTAACCTCTTAATGGCTGTTTGCCTTCAGTGGCCTGCATCTTAACACACTGTGCAACCACAAAATAAGCCTTGCTCCAGACCTTTTTAAGAAACCCTGACAACTCCCTGACCCCACAGTACCTAATTAGTTCTAACTTAATTGCCTAAGTATGTGTGTCCCCCTCACTCCTATGCCACTGCGATGGACAATCATCACTTTAACCACATTAGATTCAGAAGTGCTTCTGGCCTCAGTGTGCTAACTCTGGACATGACTGACAGTACTGCAGGAGAGGCTAAACTGGAGACACAAGACTCCCTGGGTGTGGCTCAGTACCACACCATGGTCTAGGGTCTGGGAATGAATAAAAAATGAAAAAAGGAGAAAATCAGCTTAACTCTGGGATTCTGCTTCCCCATCTACCTAGAACAGGCAGCCCCCCTCTCCTGCCACCACACCTTCCAACCCTGATATACTCTCTCAAACTGTGAGCCAAATTAAAAACTACTTTCCTTAAACAGCTCTTGTCCAGTATTTGTCACAGCAACAACAAAAGTAACTGAAATCTAGATTTTAACTTAGGTTTCAAACAGCTCTCATCTAGACAGCTTCAACAGCTTCCCAACCAACTATCCTTCTGCATCCAACTTTATTCTCAAGCCGATTTCTACGTTGCAGAATGATCAACACAAATGAAGATTAACTGTATTCCTCCCCTTGAAGTTTCTGTAACAAATCTCCACTAAAAGACTCTGGGGTCAAACAGGCCTCTGCACCTCCACAATTCCCCTGTGATTGTCCCACAGGGAGAACAACGCCTAAAGTAAACTTAGCAGTACCTGGTACACACTAGTAAGTGCTTAACAGCTGACAACAATGACCCATCATTAGGCTACTGCACAATGTCATAATTCATAAACAGCACATATGTTGCCCCCACCTATACCTTGTTGCTAAAATCCCTTCCCAGAGGGAGAAGAACAATGTCTACAACCTTTTCCAAGGTCCCAAGACAAACCGAGGATCCCACCAAAGTTCACTCTGAGGGATCCATTGAGTGCACTAGGTTCCTTACAGAGGTGAGGGTGCTGTTCCCCACAAAGCTGCTCCACGAAAGCCTTTACCCAATGTGATGGTTTGAATAAGAATGCCCCCCACCACTCATGTTTGAATGCTTGGTCCAGAGCTAGTGAACCTGTTTGGGAGGATTAGGAGTTGTGGCCTTGTTGGAAGAGGTAGGCCACTGGGAATCAGACTCTGAGGTTTCCTGCAAGTGCCCACTCCCCTGCCCCTCTCTCCTGCTTGTGGGTCAGATTTAAGGTTTCTCAGCTACTGCTCCCCATGTGATAATCATGAACTCACCATCTGAAACTGTAAACCCAATAAACTCTTTCTTCTGTAAGTTCCATGGCCATCATGTCTTAGCAAAGCAAGTAAGAGTTTCCCCATAACTGCAGAGATGAAGCCCCCGGCCCTAGACTTCCCAGACTGCACTTTAACCCCTCCAGGAGGCCACGTGTAATTAAGACAAAGTTGCCTAACAGTTGGTAGGGAGCAGCTAGGGCGAGGGTCTCGTGATCCTTCTGCCTCTCCACGTGGACATGTACGCAGTCAACAAGCCCAGCTGGGATGGTTCTTTTACAAGCTAGCACAGCTGATCACTCTCAGGAGGCAAGGCCAACACTCTCTATCCCTTCCTCTGGCTTATGTTCTCTTTGCACCCCCTCTTGTACAAGAGTTCCTGGGGCTGGAAAGATGTGACATGGATGTCTGACATTCTCCTCCAATGCCAGTGAGGTACCAAACCTTCATGCCCTTTCATCATTCCTCTGTCTCAAGAAAGCGGATGTTGGCGAACCAAGGGGTATGTCTTCTACTACAAAACACAAGTTAGGAAAAGGACACAAAAAAAATGGTAAATGAAAAACTATCCAAACAGGTGCAGCCTACAGTAACAACCTATAACTGTAAACACAGATGTGGAAAAGCCCCTTCGAGAGCTCATTGGTTAGCCAAGTAATACAAGTTGCTTCTCTGGAGCCTGTGACTTTCTGGCCACAGGCTCTTCTCTAAGGCCCCAGTACTAGATGTGAATTTCCCCTGTGGACCAGGCCTTAAGTCGACAGCAAGCTGATTCTATACATAACCCCTCACACCCCACTGCACACGCTAGCACATCTCACCTAGCACACTTCAACACATGCATGAAGGACCCAGGACTTTGGGGCTCACTTCATTAGGAGAGCTAGCTCACAGAAAAGAGACACTTCTCACCCACTCTACCCTAGTTTGTTCAAGCCTTGCAACCACAGCATACAACGTGTTCAGTAACAGTGTCCACTATTCAGTTCTGGAATGCACCCAACAACGGTGGCAATAGGCTTTTACTGTTTTAGGAGTCTCTAAAGCCTCTGTGGCTAACTCTTCCCAGTGAGGTAACCCACTCCTAGCACTGAGATCACCAGTTAAGCACCACATGGCTTCCTGGAGCACCTGCTTTTACCTTCTGTGTGCTCACCAACATTACAGGCACAGGTAATTGCAAACTTTTTCTAATCACCTTGGTGAATGTTTTGTGTACTTTACCCAACTAAATATCCCAAGAAATTACAGCAACACCTGGTCTCTGTACCCTTTGTAAACTAACTCCCCATCCTTGCTCCTTCAGGGGCACCCTTAAATGAGCACCCCACCTAATGCCTGGTGAGACTATAGAGACAGCCTTGGTGAGGAGCTTTCAAAGCCCACTGTCATGTTTCCAGTACATGGTGGGTGATAAAAGAAAACAGCCACAATGAAAGCAATACTCAAGGCAATCACAAGTAAGATCTAACATGGCCTGAGAAGATTCCATCCATTCTCATCAATCGTCTCCTCCACAGGCCATGTTTGGTACAGTAGCGTGAATAGGAAGCACATAGTTCTCCACAGTCATTCTCTCTGAGCCATTCCACTTCCATACCCTTCCTCAGAGCCTACCCTGTATTTCCCCGTCACCAATGAACTTGGTAGAGCTGGAACTTTGATCAGCCCTACCCAGGGCCAAGAAGGAATGAGACCCCATGCTCTCCTGCTGCACCTACTACTTAGGCTGGCTTGCTGGATCAGAGTAAGTTATGGTGGCCACTGTGGCTATAGCTGCAGCTGTGGCCTCTCCATCCACCACACCTGGCTGCTGGTGGTGGCCCCAGCATACTCTTTTGCAAAAGAGATAACTGCCTATAATCTTGTGACCCCTGCCACCCTCCAGAAGGGGATGTACACAGTCAACAAGCCCGGCTAGGATGATTCTTTTGCAAGCAGGTACAGATGAACTCCTCAAGATGTTGGCTGCTTGGCTTGGAGGATAGTCACACACAACACACCCCTAGACTCCTCTTCTGAGGATGCCTTGCCTCTCAGAATTATTCCAGAATTAAGAGTTATGGTTACATACTGTTACCTACCTTGCCCTCTGCCCATACACACACTCCTTTCACCCCCTACATAGGCAAGGCCCTTTTTCAGTGGGTGCTGACAAGCATTATTCTTACCAGAACACCAAGTACACCAAGAGTTACAGAAATGGAAAGATGCTCTGATGTTTGTACTTTGGATGCCACAGAGAGATGCCTAGTAATGATGGTGGTAATAAAGCAAGGGGCTGATGAGCTAGTCAAGGATTTTAAGTAAGACTAGTGTTAGATATTTTCTCATATCAAAATTGGCTTATTTAGGGCTGGAAAGATGGCTCAGCAGTTAAGAGCAATGGCTGTTCTTGCAGAGGACCTGGGTTCAATTCCCAGCACCCACATGGCAGCTCACAGCTGTCTGTAACTCCAGTTCCAGAGGATCTGTCACTGTCACACAGACATACATGTGGGCAAAACACCAATGCACATAACAATAAACATTTTTTTAATTAGCTTATTTAGTAAACCTGTAACAACCTGTATTAAGAAAACCCTGGTATGGTAACCTAAAGGCATTCATGTACTGGTATGTAAAGTCTCCAAGATGCAACAGAATAGGGAAGTGATGTATACGCTTAAGAACAGGAAGGAGGTGAAGGCAGAAGGAGTTCAGTCATCCTCAGTTATATAATGGACCTGAGGCACTAAGATCCTGTCTCAAAAACAAACGTAAGCCAGGCATTGGCGGCGCACTCCTTTAATCCCAGCACTCAGGAGGCAGAGGCAGGCAGACCTCTGTGAGTTCAAGGCCAGCCTGGTCTCTAGATCAAGTGCCAGGATAGGCTCCAAAGCTACACAGAGAAATCCTGTCTCGAAAAACCAAAAAAAAAAAAAAAAAAAAAAAAAAAAAAAAAATGTAAAAACGAAAAGAAACCTACAACTTCTAGGAAAGACAGTCTAGTGGCTGTCTCTGTGTGAGCTGGTGAGCAAAAGAGAGGAACAGAGAAAATGCTTCAGAGAAGCATACATACAGAAACTGAAAGGATTTTGGAAAAGAGAAAAAAAAAAAAAAAAAAAAAAAAAAAACCAAAGCTGTAAAGAAAGACTGAACACAGTCTTTTTCAAAAGAATAAGCCAACAAAGTTGGGCAGTCCTACCCTGGGACCAGCCCACAGTCCTCCACAACCCTCAAATCCAGTTGCAGGTGTTGGTGGGACAAGGGCTCTGCTCACAAGTCAACAGCTAGAGGAATCCCATAATATCTCTTAGAGGGCAGCAGCCAGGCACTAAGTTGAGAGAGAAACTGAGCCACCCAGTGCACCTGAAATAGAGATCTCATCCTACAGAGCCTCAACTTGTCCTGCCTTAGCCCCTGGTTGAGGATGCTAGAGAAGGAGCTGTGAAGAGTCAGAGAGCTAAACCCTGACAAGCCAAAGGTGGCAGGAAACTCTTGCTCGTGGTAGGAAGTATACAGGAGGAGACAGAGCCAACCACAGTGGCCTGGAACAAACCTCAGCAACTGGGAGTTGCCCTGGAGTTTGATAGGTCTGGGCCAAATAGATTGGGCCTGGTGTGGGCTTTAAAGCCCACCCAAGCAACACATCTGGTCCAGCAAGGCCACACCTCCTACTCCTCCCCTGACAGCGCATCACTGGAGTCTAACAATGCAACTCTCTGAGCCTATGTGGTGGCATATAAACCACCACACCCAGTCTCATTAATGAAGGAAAGCTGGATTTCCACATGGAAGAGAATGAAACTAGATCCATCTCATCCTCCACAAAAATCATTCTAAAATAAATCAGAGACCTTAACATAAGACCTGAGACAGTAAAACTGGTAGAGGAAAACATCAGTTAAATGCTTCAACATATAGGCATGGGCAAAGACTTTCTGAACAAGGCTCTAACAACACAGGATATAGCCCCAAATGACAAATGAGATTACATAAATTAAAAACTTCTGCACAGCAAACGAAGCAATCATTCAAATGAAGACAAAGCCTGCAGAATGAGAAGAAGAAGAAAAATAACTCTGACAACTGCACATCAGTCAGGGGGTTAGTATTCAGGATATGATGTAAAGAACTGCAAATTTAAACAAACACAAAAATCATCTGACTAACCAACAAATGGGCTAACAAACTGGAGAGAAAAAGTACAAATTGCCAATGGAAGTCTTAAAGGTGCCCACCATCTTCAGTCACCAGGGAATTTAATGCTTTGACAATCTGTCTTAACCCAGGCAGCAAGAAAACAAAGGACAGAGGTTACAGGTGAGGATTAGGGTGGGAAGAAGTTTACTGCCCATGTAAACTTGTATAGCTGCAATGAAAACCAATATGGAAACTTCTCAAAAAAGCTAAAGCTAAAACAACCATACAACCTAGCTATACAACTCAGAGCGTATACGCAAAGGACTCAGTCAACACACCAGAGACACTTGCACACCCACGAACACAGCTGCTCTGTTCACAGCAGACAGGAATAGGCCAGTCTAGATGTCCATCAAGAGATGAAAATGTGGTACATATACAATGGCATTTTATGCAGCCCTGAAAAATGAAACCATGACATTTGCAGGAAAATGGATGCAACTGGAAAACATTGAGTTAAACAAAATAGGCAACACTCAGGTTAAAATTATATATCATATATGTGTGCATTTATATATTTTGCAGGTCATAAAACTAGAAATGGACTCGTGAGAGGACAGGAAGAGATCTTAAGAGAGGTAGGAAATATCAAGGGGTAACAAACCCAGTAGGAAGTCGAAGTGGAGGAGAAACTGGGCAAGAGGAAGCTGGTCAGAGGAGGAAAGGGTCATGGTGGAGAGCAGTGGGGAAGGGTCAAACAGGAATAACGATAATGACTTACGTATGAAGACCCTATGATAGAACCATGCTTACCGTTAAGGTTTTTTAAATCAATAATAAACATTGAAGCATGCTACATTTACATAGGCTATTTCTTTAAAGATATATAGGGCCTTTTTTGTTAGTGCTCATGGCCTCATACATGCTAATAAGCAAATGTTCTATCACTAAGCTTTGTCCCCAGTCCTGTGAAACTGAATTTTTAATCTCTGATTATATTGTTTTCTAAAACAGTGGGGCTCCTGGGTAGTGATGGCGCACACCTTTAATCCCAGAACTCAGAGAGCAGAGGCAGGCAGATCTCTTGAGTACAAGGACAGCCTGATCTTCAGAACAAGTTCCAAGACAGCCAGGGCTACACAGAGAAAACCTGTCTCAATAAGAGAGAGAGAGAGAGAGAGAGAGAGAGAGAGAGAGAGAGAGAGAGAGAGAGAGAGAGAGAGAAAGAGAGAGAGGATATTAGTTACAGGAGAAAATGGCAAACATCACTGGGGAGAGGTCAGCAGATCCATCTGAGCCGAGTGACTGAAGTTAACATGCCCAAGAGAATAATATCTCAAAAAGAAGCACTGAAGGACACTGTGGTGTTCCTGCCAAAAGAGCTAACCAGGTAAACCTAAGAAACACTGCACCATAGCAAAACATATTTGTGCATGAATAAAATGTCATCATGAAATCCATTGTTTCATGCAACTAATATATGCTAATAAGAACAAAAACTATGGCAGTGCTTTCGAAGACAAAGACTGAGGAAGCAGCCCAAACTGTCAAAAGAAATCAACTGAGTGTATTTTTTTTTTCTAAGTGGTATTCATGGATAAGCCAAGTGGGATAACGGAAGGCACACAGGTAAGGCATGCCTTCAGTGAGGCTAAGGAAGCACATGTCTTCTGGAAGCTTGTGAGGTAAACGAGGCTACCTAGAATTTTCTAGTTTACTTCCTTATTGCTGTGATAAACCACTGACCAAAAACACCCTTACACATAATAGTCCAGCATCAAGGAAGCCATGAGAGGAAGGAATGGCACTGCCCACAGCAGGCTGGGTACTCATGCACTAGTAAGCCCAACAGATATACCCATAGGCTAACCAATAGAGCCAATTCTTTAATTAAGGCTTGTGCTTCTGAGGTATGTCAAGTTGACAGCAAAACTAACTGCCTCAAACCGTATGGCTGTGTCTTAAAAGATTAAAACCTTAAAATATGAATGAAATTACAGAAGCACAGATGTAGACATTTGAGACCTCCCTGGGCTACACAGTAAGACCCTGTCTTCCTTACCTCTTCCTCCTCCCATAAAAAGAATGCATAAAATGAAAGCATTCTGGGTGCATTTGTGCTAACGTGAGATACAGAACGTCAAGAAATCCACAAATCTGCCAGCTACAGAAACTTGCTTTACTTTTAAAATGCTTCAATAATCATTTCTCCCATGCTGTGAACACACACGTCAGAAAAATGACTGCATGTGTCTAACAGAGACAACTGCAGCTGATGAAATGGCTACCTCTGGAAAAGATCCTATGATGCTTAAAATCTGCCCACTCTCAAAAAATGTCCACAAATTCTTTGATTCCTCCATCCAAAGTAGGTGGAGCCTACATGCTCTCTTAAGCCTGGGCTGGACTTACGGATTCAGCTATATTACAGTCACTCTAACAGTTGTAATAAAACAGAAGTAACACCGACATTCAAACGGCATGCAGAAGGATGGGCTCTTCCTCACGCTTTTATCACTGGCTCTGGATGAAGCCCAGTGGCAACTGAGGAACCTCAAGCAGTCCATGACGGTGTGCGGCCAACAGTCATCTGAGTGCACCATCTTGCAAGCAGACCATCCCTGGTCTGGACAAAGGCTACAGCACTTCCAAAGCCACAATGAAACTCATCAGGGACTCTGAGCTAGAACCACCAGGTGAGGCTGCTTCTGAGTTCCTGACCCACAGTAATTATGATAGAAAAAAAAGTTTGTGCTTGAAACAGCTAAATTTTGGGCTGATTTCTTACACTGCAATATGACTGTTGCAGTATTTGGTAGGTAGTTCATTTGTAGAATTATAATTTCTGTACAAATATTCATTGTGAAGTTAGATGAAACTGACTGACAAAATTATAGTCTGTATTTCTAGGAAAGTAGAAAATAGGATGAATAAGAGTAACTCAGTCAAAATGCTAGGAACCAAATCAAAATAACTGCATTATACCACAAATAGAATGCATTTATTCTGTGAAGACTTAAAAATAAACACTTCAATGAAAGGATTAAGTGATACAGACAGAAGAGAGATTAGCTACTGAATCTCAAGTATTACATTGTTTGGGATAAGTTTTCAAAAGTTATCTTGGTTACTTTTCTATTGTTGTGAAGAGACACCATGACCAAAGCAACATACAAAAGAGTTTATTGGGGGCTTACAGTTTCAGAGGGTGAGTCCATAACCATCACAGCAGGGAGCTTGGTGGGAGACAGGCAGACATGGCCCTGGAACAGTGGCTGAGAGCTTGCTTCTAATCCATAGACAGGAGGCAGCGGTAAAGCCCAACACCCAGTCCCAGTGACAAGTTTCCTCCAACAAGGCCACACCTCCTAATCCTTCCACCAAGTGAGGACCGAGCATTTAAACATATGAGCCTTCTGGGCCAGTCTCATTCAAACACCACAAAGGGGATGCTTTTACGTTCTGAATTTACTTCAAATGCTATTGAGTAGCTTGAAATATTATAGTTCTTTCTCTAGAACATGTTGTACCTGTATAAAGAAAACCAAATGTTTATATAAAATGTATCATTCAAAAAAATAGCACTTGTTTATAGAACAATCAGCATTGTGGCCTGTCAGGCTCTTCTTCTCTCTAACCTTAAATATGTTAAGTTATCGTCAAGCATTTAAGAATTTACTAAGATTCTGACCTGCCCTAGCAATTTTTGAATAATCTGCAGAATGTATTGAAGGAACCAGCTTCCCTTTCGGCAGCCATAAAAGTCGAACATGTGCTTCTATGACCTTGTCCCAGACACTAGAAAGCAGATGCCTGTCTCGAGACAAGGAGCCAATCAGAAGTTAGCTGTTGGCGCTATGCTTTACGACCCTGGGTGTGCTTTACGGACAAGCGCACAGCAATGATGCACAAAGCATAGCAACCACCCTGGGAGGGCCTATGGGCCATAACAACCAGTTGACCAATCAACACAGGGCAAGCCCTCCAAGGCTGGAGGCACACCAATCGTGAGCCTGTGCATACCCCTAGACACTCCCCTTACGCTACCCTATAAGATCTTTCGGGAGCCCCTAGGAGCCGTCTTTTCTGGCCATCCGCCATGGCGGGTGGGTGAAAGACCCAAGCTAACATGGGGTTAGCTCATTAAATTACAATAAAGCCTCATGCAGTTTGCAGCAAGCTCTCGAATCCGCCTGGTGATTGGGGTGACCGCGAACGTGGCCTGGGACCCCGGATACTTGAGTTTTCGGGGGTCTAACATTATGTCTATGCGTGTGTCCATCAGGACATTCACATTCCAGGATCCCATGCTGAAACCAATAGCCAATACTAACTAGCAAAAGCACTGGTATTAAGAATCTAAACCTAGCCCGGCGGTGGTGGCCCAAGCCTTCAATCCCAGCACTCAGGAGGCAGAGGTAGGTGAATCTCTGTGAGTTTGAGACCAGCCTGGTCATCAAGAGCTAGTTCCAGGACAGACTCCAAAGCCACAGAGAAACCCTGTTTCAAGGGGAAAAAAAAAAAAAAGCTTGCATCTAATCCAGCCTGTGGAGGATTAGATGCAAGCTTCCCCTAGGGGGTAAACTCAGTGCCATCTCTCACTGGCTACAAACAACAGATAAATTGCTCCCCATTCTGGAACTCACTTGGCTCATTAGTAAAATGGGGATAGTTGTCAGGTTTTCAAGCTCATTATTAGAATTAAAGAATACACAGAAAGGGTGTCCCCTCACATATTACTACCTCTCACTCCATGGCTCCTGGGTGTTAATGACTCCTGTATTGTTCAGCTTTCTGTCACTGAGACAAACGCCTGAGAAGTTGGCAGGAGAAAAGAGGTTTCAGTTGAGTGGCTGGTCCACTGCCTTCCTGACCCGTGCTGAAGCAGTGTATCATGGCAGAATACACATGGTGTACTTACCTCACAGTGGCTAGAAAGCAAAGTGACAAGCATGATTGGGATGGGGTCCCAAATATCTTCTTTAATGGCATGCCTCAGTAATCTAAATTCCTTCTAGAAGTCCCTGCCTCCTAAAGATTCTGTCATTTTCCAACAATGCCTTAGCATTAACAGGACTCTGGGAAACATTTGAGACACAAACCATAACAAACACTCTCCTTATATGCATGCTACACACACCTTGGATTTGGAAAAGCTGCCGAAGGTCCATGCATTAAGGCTTGGTGCCCAGTCTGTGATTAGGCAGGGACAGGAAACTACCTTATGTCGTTGAGACCATACCCTCAAAAGTGACTGTGGAATCCTGGCTTCTCTAGCAATGATGTCCTTCCCCACCACAAATAAAAAAAAAAAAAAAAAAAAAAAAAAAAAAAAAAAAATCACAGGCCTAAAAGTAATAAGTTTGCCCAATCATGGACATAAAATTCCTAAACTATAAGCCAAAATAAACCCTTTTCCTTATTAAGCTGGTTTATATCAAGTATTTACCACAGTAAAGGAAAGATGGCTAACACACGGAGTATGCCTCCCAAATCATGAACTGTAGGGATACAGACCACTGGGATATTTTTGTGTCTCAGATTCAAATGCAAAAAGTAGCCCAGGAGGGTTAGTATGTCCAGATTTATGGCATTGTTTTTGGTTTGTTTTTCTGGTTTTTTTTTTGGGGGGGGTTGCTTGTTTGTTTTGTTTTTTGGTAAGGTCTCACATATCCCAAGGTTGCTTCTCATTCACTATGTAGCTGAAGATGACCATGAACTTCTGAGCCTTCGGCCTCTACCTTCGAAGTGCAGGAACACAGTAGCGGGTAGCTTGTGTGCCATCGTGCCCAGTTTATTCAGAATTAGAGATCAAACTCAGGTTTTCATCTTGCTAGGCATGGACTAGATCCTAAATATCCTCCAAAGGCCTTTATCAAGTAAGCTACATCCTCAGTCCCAGACTTGTTATAATTCTGAAAGATTACACTGGCTTATGAATTGAAATCAAAACTGAACACTTACCCACTCAAGAAGCACAAGTCCCTAGCCTGCAATCAATATTTATAAAGCTTAACATATTCCTTATAGCAGTCTATTTTCTTTCTCTAATTGCACTCTCTCTTCTACCAAATTACAAATTGGATTGCAAAGAAAAAAAAAAAAGAGCTAAACATGTCTGTACTCTTCATGGCCCCTTGCATACAAAAAACTGATAAATTTACCTTTAAGTTCTCAATGCACTGTTCTTAGAAGTATAATCTGAACTTTTAAAAGACTAGGCATTGTTCCCATCCCCACAACACACATGGGCATGCATCCAACCCTCGATTTACTATCAGCTCAGGTGCCCAGAACGATGATTATTTCTTCCAGCCTAACACTCACACACAGTCTGGAGGAACAGTAACTACTTAATATCTTAACAGAGAAAACAAATAAGAGAGAACAACTCCTTTCCAACTTCCTATTGGGGAAAAAAAGAGAAATAATACTATCATCTGTGCCATATGCTAGAAGCCCTTGGTACATGTGACACAGACTACCAAAGGCACATCCACAGACAGCCCCAAGACTCAGATTCCTCTACATCGGGTTTCCATGGTTAAACTTACTGTTTCTTTCCTTTGGCTCTGCACATTTAATCAAACTTTCTGTAAACGCTCTAGAAACAAACAGTATATTATATGCTTCCGTAACAGTGTGAATTTGCATCAGAACCCAGGCACACGTTGTTCTCAGTGGCTAGTGTCCTCACTTGCTTTCTGCTGCTGTGGTAATACACTGACTAAAACCAACTTGGGGAGGAAAGGGTTTATTACTGCAGGATGTCTGGGCAGGAGCTCAAGCAGGAACTTGAAGGCAGGAAGTGTAGCAGAGACCATGAAGGACACTGCTTCCTGGCTTGCTCCATAGGCAACAAGCATGGTGGGATGGGCCCTCCACATCAATTACTCATCAAGAAAATGCCCCACAGACATGCCCATGGGCCAATCTGGTGGAGGCAATACCTCAATAACTTCCCAAGTGACTCTAGTTTGGTCAAGTTCACAAAAAACAGCAGATTTTACAACCTAAACTGTCATTTTTCTAAAATGAAAACAGGGGTGAGAAGAAAGTAACACAAAGCCAAACACACAATTTACACATCAATTTACTAAAAATTGTTCTGTAGTTATTTCATGTGTGTAAAATTAGACAATCTCCTCATTTAATGTAATTAATTCACGAGTGAAATGGGTGTGAAGAGCATACAATGACCCACAGGAATCAGCATTCTAAACGGTTCATTCAAACACAGTCACATAGCAGGCATTTGGTAGATTCTGGGGAAGACCACTACAAATGATTCCTGATTCTCCCCTGAACTTCTCCCTAGTTCTCCAAAAATTTCAACATCATCTCCATGCCCATGCTCTTTCCTCTTCTACTCACAGGCATCCACATCAATTGTTTTTGGGTTTGATCCCAGCATAGCATCACCTGAGCACTTGTTCAAGCCCAGTCTAGACTTACTTGATCTGAAACTTACAGAGAACGGGCCTGAATTTCTGATTTTACCAAGGCCCCTATGTACTTCTGATGCATGCTCAAGTTTGGGAACTGCCATGGTTTTTAGGTTCTCCAGAGCTCACGGATTGGAAACTTAACCCTCAGTGCAACCATGTAAATAGACAGAGCATCTGTGAGGTAATGAAACATGCGGCCTTTGCTGTTACTCCAGGAATGAGGTTCCTATAAAAGGAGAAAGGGACAGACAGACAGACAGACAGACAGACAGACAGACAGACAGACAGACAGACACACACACACACACACACACACACACACACACCAGCCCTCACCAAAGAATCTACCAAATGACCTTGGACATCTCAACTTCTAGAACTCTGAGGAAACAAGTTTCTGTTGTTTATAAATGCTTTAGTCTCCAGTATTTTCTCAAAGAAACAGAAAACAGATTGAGAGCGCTAGCCAAGAAATGACCTGAGTTTAAATGCTGATTCACCTGTTAAGTTTTCCCAAGTTCTAATTTTTGTCCTTTCCAATTCCCATTCTGTTTTTGTTGTTGTTGTTGTTGTTGTTTTTATGTAGTTGGAGGCCTACTTCTACATCTATTACTACTATTGAAGCAATAGTTGCCTTTTGTTTAACATTTTTACACAAGGCACGCGCTGCTATCACCACATACACACGGTATTATTCAGTCTTCACAATAATTCTTTAATTAGCTGAGGATAAAAGTCATTAATTTGTGCAAGGTCACTCAGCCAATAAACAGTACAACAGGGATTTGGCCTGTTATCTTTCTATCTCCAGTGTTCCCAAAGTTAATAACTCTCCTATATGCTCCTTAGAAAGTTGCTATTCCTGAGGTCTCAGCTGTCATTTACACTGCACTGCTCCTGGTCCTCTCCAATTCTGAAGTAGAATTTTCAACTACCTACAGAGTGGATCTGTCTACTGAAACTCCCCATAATCGCCTTCAAATTAACATAGCACCATTGCTTCTCTGCACTTAGACCATCCCGCCTTTATTCTCTAAGTTAATGGCATCATAATCACCCCCTTGGTCACAGCAGGCATGCCATCTTGTTCTCCCTCCCTTCTGTGTGTTCTTAAGATTTTACACTTCTAACAACTGAAATGTTCCTGAGCACTAACCATCCCACTTTCTGGTCCTGAGATAGCGGCACTCCACTGCCTCTCCACTCTAAAGCGGCCTGTGTGGGAGGGACTGTTGGTCTCTTCCTGATGATGTGCTTCATCTATGCTCCTTGGCTTTCCATTGCCAATTAAATGAACAGTAGGTCAAGACCTTTTAGAATAGAGTAGGCCAGGCATGGTGGCACACCCCTTTAATCCCAGCACTGGAGAGGCACAGGCAGGTGGATCTGCCTGTTCAAGGCCAGCCTGGTCTACAGAATGTGTTCTAGGACAACCAGGTGTGGTGATATCTTGCTTGTACAAATAAAAATTGTCTGAAGATCAGAGGATGGAGTTTGCCACTAGCTAACCATACAGGTCTGGATGTCTGTGGACATACAGGAAGTGAGATGGCTAGGCAGAGAGAGGATATAAGCAGGAAGAAACAGGAACTCACTCTCTTTTTCTGCTGGGAAGCTTATGAGGTAAAGGTGGCTCTCTGATCGCTCAGCATTTTCCACTATATCTGGCTCTGGGTTTTTATTATTTAGACCAGCTAAGAACTCCAATTACAACCAGGGCTATGAAGAGAGATCCCATCTCGAAAGAAAAAAGGAAAGAAAAGGAAGAAAGGAGAGTGGAAGATCCCTTCATGATTTGTCTGTAATATACTATCCACCTCTACTGCCACACACTAAACAGGTAAGAAACAACTTCCAAAAGGACTGTTCCACTTTCGTGTTTAGCAACATTTCTTGACTGTCTACTCACACACAGCACAAACCTTTGGGGCTAAGGTCTGTCCTCTCCTCACCTAACCTTTCAACATCAATGTGCTCCCAAATGTAGTCAATTCCTCTAGTACTTTAATTCTCAAAGCAATTAACTTATCACAACATGTAACAGCCAGTGGTTTATCATCTCTGATTAACACTTGTATGCCAAATGTATTACAGCATCTCATTCATCTACAGCCTCTCGGCACCTGACAGAAGAGCTAGTTATAGCTAGCACCTCATAAATGTTTGCTAAGTTGTTAAATAATGCAAAATTTGCCGAGTAACATTACACATCTCAGCAATTCAACCTCAGGCTTACAAACCATTCTTTTTGTAGGGGAGGGGGGACAAGAGGGGCACAGAATCTCATGTAGCCTTGACAAGCTTCAAAATCACTGTTGCAGAGGATGTTGTTGGATCCCTACACCTCTTTCTTGCCTTTACTTTCCAGGTGTTGAAATGACAAGTATGAGTCACTACAAACAGCTCAAAAACTTTCTAATAACAAAAAATATAATAATTTAATATTCTCCAGTAGAGTATAATTACTGTCAGATCTTTTTGTCAATGTTTCTTAGAACCTTCAGAAAGGCTCCCTTTCTAGTTAACATAATCTGTATTTTTGTCACAGATCCGCAGTTATTGCTTAGCAGGGCACTGTGAGAGATAATCTCAATGGAAACTGTGTCACTGAGTATGGGTAGATGATGGCTTTGGTTACATCGTTTGTGTAAATGTCCAGAACAGCAGCCTAAACCCATTAGGTAGATTGTGAAGGCTGAACCATGCAGTGTTGACAACCTAGGATAAATGCACAGGAATGAAGCTCAACTAGATATCCTTTAAGTAAATGTAAGTTATTTTTAGGCATGGCATGATGGCTGTTATCTGCATTCCCACTAATCAGGAAGCAGAGTCAGAGGCTCATAGTAAATCTGAGGCCAGCATGGTCTACACCAGCCAGGGATACATGGTAAGACCCTATCTCAAGAAAAACAAATAGATGTTTTAAAAGAATAACTGTAGCTTATTCCTGTCTTAGACTTTATTCTGATTGATACCACCCCATCATCCCCCATGCAAACAGACTATTCTAGCTTGATTTGCTGTTGCTGTGATAAAACACTGATCAAAACCAGTTTGGGGGAGTATTTATTTTGTTTTCTTGTCAGCTTTCCATCATCAAAGAAAGCCAAAGCTGGAAATGGAGGCAGGAACCAGATGCTGGTTACGAGCTTGCTTTCTCCTACAACCCAGCACCACCTCCCAAGGGGTGGTTCTTCGGGGGAGGGGAGGGCAGGATAAGGTAAGGAGGCACTCCTATATCACCTATCACGGAAGAAAATGCCCCCACAGACTGTGCACAGGCCAATCTGATGGAAGCAATTCATCAACAGGGGTTCCCTCTTCCCAGGGATTATAATTTGTGTCAGGTTGACAAAAACTAACTACAGGCTCTACTCTATTATTAATGGGAGGTCTGGAACACGTTTCTTTCCACCCTGTTAAATTTTCTCTATTTCTGTATAAGAAAACTTTCTCTGCTCCAGTCACACAAGACTCCTCAAAATCACTCTCCACCATCCAATGAACAAATTCACATTTTAACTTTTCGCCACAGGATTTTTGTAATTCTTTCCTAATTCCAACTTCACACTTCTTTAAAGGCCACCCTAATCTTACCTTCCCGAGTTCCCCCTCTCTGACCTCCTCTTGTCTAAATTTCTCCTCTACTATAGTCTCATCTGATGCTACTACCTCATTTAGTTCCACGATTCTTTTATTACATACGCAGGCTTTCTCTTCCTGACGGGACTGCTCACTGTTAAAAGAGAAAGACCTGGTCATCTCCTCACTTGTGACCCCACAATCCTCTGGCTAACTTAGCACAACCCTAGAGAGTAGTAGTTGTATTAACTATGTGAAGGCTGAGACTAAACGCTTCTCCTGTACTGAAAAGCCATCTATGCAGTGTGACGCCGTTTCTGCTGTGTGTCTACTAGGTAGCATGCGGGTTTTCTAGGAAACGGGCAGAAAAGGAAAGCGGATGACTCCAGTCCCAAAAGCTCGTAAATGCGGGTTTTCTAGGAAACGGGCAGAAAAGGAAAGCGGATGACTCCAGTCCCAAAAGCTCGTAAATGAACAGTGTGGGTCTGGAGTATTCAGCTCCACAGAGCGAGCTTTCCTGATGTGAGAACTTGAGATGCCATGCTTGACAGAGCCTCGGTTATAAAACTGAATCTCTGGATGGTACAGCCGGGTGCAAAGTGAAGTCACGTCACCCGGTTTTTAACGCATAAATCATGACTAAATGTCAGTACTGCCTATCTCGTCAATGGTTCGAGGCCTTTGCCTTCAACAGGTAATGGGAAAGAAAAAAAAAAAAAAAAAAACCACGATTTCTTCCGTTTGTCTCCTCCTTCAGCAAGGATGGTTAGTTAGGACAACCACCACACATCCAACCTCCTGGAGTCCAGCGCAACTAAGACACTACTGACTGATGGGTGGCTGCATCTTTTCACTCCGGCTTCACCAGTACAGCCCACACGTGGAATGCAATCTATTTTTTCATACGACTGATAGCAGCCTGCACTGCCTATGGGGAAAACAAACGCAAAGGGCAGGGCTGCCCCTAACCTCGAGGCCCTTGCAATGGCCCGAAGTACAGCACAGCACAGGAGCAGTTTGGAGTCGATGAGGAAATGACAATACTGAAGGGGTATGGTCCTCTGGCTTCAAAAAAAAAAAAAAAAAAAAAGTCAGAGAAGCACACGTGAGCATACACGTGAGGCTGGAAGGTCCGGGCAACAAGTCCGCCGGCCACCTGGCATCTACACCGACAGGTTGCCTTCCCCCGGGTCGTGGGTGTGCCCGAATGTCGCGCCGCCGCCGGCAGAGACTCCAGAGCCCCCTACTACGCGACCTGCCAGGGCAGAACCGACGCAGCCCGTCGTCGCGGCTGAACCAAAACTTTGTGAACCCCCAACACCACACACACACCCCCGTTCCCGCGTTTGTCAGGCTTGCACAGTGGCGTCTCTTGTCCCGGCGCGAGGCTGCAGAAGCGGAACGCGGGCTTCTCCAGCTTCCAATCCCGCCCTCGGCGGAGGGGAAGCCGGCAGCGCCGCCCCGGGATCCAGTCCCTTGTCCCTCCGCACCCTTCTCCAGCGCGCCCCCCGCCCCAGGAGCGCCAGGCCCGGAAACTGACCCTCGTCACCCCCCGTCCCCGCCCCCGGAACCAGCGGCCGAGGGGCGTGGAGCGGTACGCGCGCGCGCGGGTACGGGGTGGGGGGGGCGCGCGTGTCCGCGCCCCGGGCCCGCGCAGCAGGTGCGGCCTGGCCCCACCTCCCCCGGGCGGTCCCGGGGGCGACTCACCCCGACGATGTTCCTCAGCGACGTAGCCTCCGCCACACACGTCAATCCGGCCTGCAGAGGCTCTACGTCGTGGCCGCCGCCCCCTCGGCCGCCGTCGTCGCCGCCGTCGCCGCCTTCCCCGCCGCCGCCGCCGTCGCGGCGCGCGCCCGCCTTCACGCACACCGCCGTGGCCGCGCACGCGCCTTGCGCGCTGGCGTCACTTAGCAACGGGTCAACCGAAGGCCGGTAGGACCCAGGATCTTCAGGGCCCCGGGACGCCTCTGGCGCGGTCTTAGGGCGAGTCTCAGCCCGTCCGAGCCACTGCCCCTCCTGAAGTGGGCCCTCGGGGTGTGGCCGCCCTGCCCGCACCTGGCTGGGGGTAAGTCGCGTCATCGCACGTCACTCAATAGCGTCATCGGTTGCGTCACTGCGTATGGGGAAGAGCCGGAGCGCTTGTAAGAGAAAGCTTGAGGCCTGCTCCCCGCTGGGCGGGCGGCGGAGGGCGAGCAAGGAAGTTCCGCCAGGAGAGAGAAGGAGCCAAGCAAGCCGTTCAACAGCACGGAGGTGCGATGAAGGCCACGCCTGGAGTCTCGTGATTCGGTTTCCCTGTTCTGTAAGCGTGAAAAGTAAAACCCCGACCTGCCCGCCTTCAATGGGAAGGTGTGAATTGAAGACGAAATAGTGCGAGCAAGGCTGCCCGGGGGGAGGGGGGAGAGGGGGGGAGCCTGGCTTCCTTCGGACTTTTGATTTCAAGGCCCTGGCACTAGCCTGGACGTAACCGCTCACCACTCCACCTTCCAGGACTACTGAATGTGAAGTGTAAAGCCCCGTTACACTTCGTCTTTTCACATAGAGAAGAAACTGTGGAGCGGGGACTGCGCACCTGGACGCCACAGAAATCGGGTTGCAAGTCTGAGCCCGGTTGAAACTAGAGAGTCGTCTTGTCTGTCTCCCTTGGAAGTTAGGGACTTATCTGGGTGCGAAGGATTTGAAGACAGAAGACGATATCCATGCAAAGACGTCTTAAATGGGAAGTGGAAATGAACGGAAACATCAAGGGCTCCTCGCCCAGGGAAGAGCATTGTAGTGCCCCAGAGAAGCGATCAGAACCGCCAAGGCACTGGGATGGGAATGTAAACATGGAGGCCATCTCGGAGTGGGGGATTGATAAGTAGGCCAGGATTCTAGTGTGGGTGCTGACATAGGTGGTAGTGACGTTGTCTATCAAGATGGAAAGAAAAGATGCAGGTGTGAGAGTTACTAAACGGGAATGGCACTCCCGACCGATGGCTACGGTAGAGACTGTAAATAAGTATGGGTTACTAAGCAAATCCTAGGGTTAAACATTAAGAAACTGCCCACAGGTAATGCTCAATTCTAACTGTGAACTGTGTTTTGCAGAATAACATTCCCCACACTGACAATCCCCCATCTCCATAATCTGCTAATATGTTCTGTAATGTGACAGAAAGGAGTTTGCAGATAATGGTTCAGTTAAGTACATCAGATGCCCCGAATTGCCCCCACCCCTGGGCTGGGACAAGAGCATCAGAGTTGGAAAGGGCGTATGAGAGAGATAGAGGTCACAGAGATTTGAAGATACTGCCCAGTTAGCCTTTAATATAGATCAAAGGAATGCAGGCATGTGGTGGTATTTTGCTTATAATCTAACAAATAAAGCTTGCCTGAAGATCAGAGTACAAAGCTAGCCACACTAGTTAGCCATAAAGGCCAGGTGGTGGTGGTACACACCTTTAATCCCAGCACTTGGGAGACAGAGGCCGATGGATCACTGTTACTCCAAAGCCACCCTAGGATACAGGAAATTGATCCAGTCTAAAAGAGAAACAGCTCACACAAAGGTGATCTCAACACTTGGGATCCCACACCTTTAATCCCAGCACTAGAGAGGAATATAAGGCAGGAGGAGACAGGAGCTCAGTGCAGTGTGAGGAGCAGTGCTGCCTGGAGATGAAATCTGAGGACAGGATCACCCTTTGGTCTGAGCATTGATAGAGATGAGAGCTCTCTGGTGGCTGGCCGATTTGCTTTTGTGATCTTTAGCTGTAACCCCAATATCTTTCTCTGTGTTTTTATTATTAATATCAATGAGAATTTGTGCTACACAGGCAGTCTATGGAAACTGGAAAGGGCAAGCTACTGGATTCTTGAATTTAGGACTTTTGACTTCTAGAGAGCTAACATGAATTGTTAACTTACCACAATAGCCATGAGAAACTACCACAGTCAACAATAAAAGTGACAGTGTCATGTTGCAGTCTCCTTTATCTAGAAAAGAAGCACACAGTTTGTCAGGCTGCTTCACAGACTAAGCACTGTGACTATGGTCTGATGGAGGGGCCATCAACAGTTAGAGGAAAATGTCAAACAGCCAAATAACACAGGCCTGTGACTGATGAGAGATGGTTAGTGGCCAGTCCTGAAATTATTAAAATGTGTGCCTTTGAAAGGGATTGTGGGAATCTGGCCTTTTGTTTTCTTTTTGCTTCCTGGTCATGAGGTGAGTGGTTTTGCTCCTACATGCATTCTGTCACTCCACACGCCTAAAACAATGGAGCCAGGGAAACCAGACTGAAACCTCTGCAACTGTGAGCTGGAACAAACATGGTCATTTCACATGTTTTGTTAAGGTGAGAATGGGAAACTACCACACCACTCACTGGACAGAGATATGCACACCAATTCACTCAGTTACAAATGCCTAGTGAGCAAAGCTACTCAGGGCTTCCAGGCAGGGACATGGAGTGGGAGACATGGTTATGCAATTCAGTTATATAACTGGTATCACCTATAAAGAGAGATGCATCAGTTATCCAGAGTGGCCCAAGGATTTGTGACTTCCCAACTCAGAAAGAAGAGTCTCTGTTGCACATGGAAGGGACAGAGAAAATCACACACTGTTTATAACTGCATCCTTAAAAATCCAACTAAGGCTATTTCACCAAACACTTGTGAGTTAGTATGAGCTGTGCTACTTGCGTCCAGATAACTATGGCTATCACTCAGTTATGCAAGCTATTCATTTGGAGCAGAGGTAAACAGGAGGGTAGATAGCTAGTTGCCATAAATGGACTTTTTTATTGTTTGTTTGTGTTTTTTGTTTGTTTGCTTTTGGGTTTTTGTTTGTTTGTTTTTTGAGACAGGGTTTCTCTGTGTAGCTTTGGAGCCTATCCTGGCACTTGCTCTGGAGACCAGGCTGGCCTCGAACTCACAGAGATCCACCTGCCTCTGCCTTCTGAGTGCTGTTTTGGTTTTTTTTGTTGTTGTTAAGGTGTAGGCATACCATAGCAGACTACATAAGGGTGAAACAGTTACTAGACCAAGGTTTAGATCCATGACAGAGAGTCCCTTCCTAGGAAACTTTCTGTCAGAGTCCTGATGATTTAAATGCTCTTTCTCCATACTGTTAATGTAACACCCATGCATTGTAGCATTTACTGTAATAATGATGCTTACATGCCAGGCCCACAGTTCCTGCCCCTGTGCTACTTCTGTTTCAGGATGTTACAGACATCACCAGCTCATTCCAATCTTTATAACAGCCCGTTGACGTAGGTGATAATATTAATTACAATACTTACAAACCAGGAAGCTACATCACAGGAAGTTGAAGTAACTGCTCAAGTTCACAAAATCAGTAAGTCTTATATCAAGCCAGGATTCCCAGTGCTAGCACCCATTTACCGTCACTGTTCATGCCATGTAATCCCTATTTGCATGGAAGGGTGCTAGAAAACATGACATACACAGTTCATGCCTAAGGTTCATTTTTTCACCAAGGAGTATGTTTGGTATGTGATCTTGCCAGGTATATTTATTAAGCAGTCACTTTGCTCATAGCTATACATTGTGGAAGAGCCCATCAGATTTTTACAGTCAGGAGTGAGCAATGAGGCTGGAGAGATGGCTCGGGTTAAGAGCACGTAGTGCTTTTGCAGAGGATCTGAGTTTGGTTCCCAGCACTCATATGGAGCAGCTCACTGCCTGTAACACCTGTCCCAGGGAATCCAGCACCCTCTTCTGGACACTAAACTTCTGTAGTCACACACTCACAGAGATATACACATGCATATGCTAATACTAATGTACTAATGCCTATACCAATATTTTCTTGAAAAATTTTTTAATCCAAATCTTCATCCTGCAACAGAGCATTTCAGTACCTAAATAGCTCCAGCAGATGGGTTGATCTCTACCCCACTTAGCAGATTTTGCTATGGGGTATAATAGATGCATCCAGCATTGTCAGACTTGAAATCTATTCATCTCTAAATATTGGCAACTAATGTGAACTTTTAAAAAGGAGAAAAGAACTTGTGAATCTACAGACCTTCTGCTCTACTGTATAAAACTTGAACACTTCCCCCCCCCTTATTTTTGGACACCTGGTTTTATGAAAATTCCAAGTTCACCTGTGCCCCCCAACTACCACCATAGAGACAGGAATGGCCATATAAAGTTGATAATCCCCACATGAGGTGGCTAACTCTTCATCAAAAGCTGTCAGCCCACTTCCCATCTGCTGATATTACTGAATTCTGAACAGTGTGTACCTGTCTTTAACCAAGCACATGACGCTAGCTGGTCCCACAGAAAGCGTGCTTGTCCATATTGTCCTGAACCCACGCTCACAAACCTTCCCACCAACTGCCGTGAGTGTTGCACCAACTTGGCAAGTATCGTGCCTCCCCAGAAGAAACAGCCCCCCAGAACCTATGAATGTCTGTCCTGCAAGACTTATGTGGGCTTGGTGGCTTTGCATTCCCCACAGAAAATCTCCCAAACGACATTTTCAAAGCCAACCATCATGAAGTGACTCGCCTTGAGTGACTGGTGTCTGTGTGTCTGTGTGTGTGTGTGTGTGTGTGTGTGTGTGTGTGTAAACCATACGACTCCATGGTTCCTCTTTTCAACTTGGCTGCCATGAAGCTCATTTGTAGCTCTGGGCTAGGAATGTAGCTCAGATTTGCTTTAACACGTGCAATGCCCTGGGTTCATAAGGGCGGGGGGGGGGGGGGGGATGTGACTGTGACTGAGTGCCCAGGTATGAAGTCATGGCCTGCATATCTGCATTCTAGTTTGTTGCCTGATCCAAGCATGTTTGGGTTTTGCTTGCCCAGAATCATGTATAAATGCGTGCAGTCTCCAGCTAAACACTGAACTGAACTTCAGGAACCCAGTTGCAGACAGGAGTGATAAGCAAAGGGTTTCACCAGGCTAGTGAAACCCACAGAAACAGCTGACCTGAACAAGGGGGCACTCAAGGACCCCAGACTGATGGCTGAGAGGCCAGCATGGGACTGATCCAGACCCCCTGAATGTGGGTGTCAGTAAGGAGGCCTCGACAATCTATTTATCCCTGGCACACGAATGGACTTTAGGAGCCCATTCCACATGGAGGGATGCTCTCTCAGTCTGGACACTCGGGGGAGAGCCTAGGCCTTGTCTGGGATGATATGACAGACTCTGGAGATCCCCCATGAGGGCCTTACCCTCCCTGGGGAGCCGAAGATGTATGATATGGGGTGGGGGCTTAGTGGGGTTGGTGGAGGGCGGAGGAGGAGGGGAGGGAAAGGGAGCTAGGACTGACATGTGAAGCAAGCTTGTTACTAATTTAAATAAAAAAATAAATTAAAAAAAGTATGAAGTCTCTGTGTAATTGCAGCCGTCCTCAGTTGTTTGGGGAAAATAAATGGCAAATATGCTTATGATAGCTATCTAATGCATAAACTGTAGCCTTCTGCCCTCACTTCAGGCTAGGAAGACTGTGCCTAATGAGTTCTTCTGTGTTCAATAAGAGCAGGAACAATGAGTTATCTTCTGAGAAGTTTCAACAGTATTGCAACTCTGCGGGATGACATTCCTTCCACTTTTTCTTCTGATGGAGAAGGATAAATGAAATCATAGTGAACAAATCCCCAGTCCTCCAGTCTATTCAGTTTCAACTCTCTCGATGCTATCATCCAGGAGGCTTGAATTTCAAAGAATAATTCTCTATGTACCATAGTCTGCTTATAACTCCATTCTGTCTCACAGATTAGTAGTCTGATCATGTTCTGTAGTACATATGTTTCCACGTGTATATTTTAACAGAAAGGACATGAAAGATCAAAAAAGATTCATTGTTGTCTTAATAAGTCTTTAATATTTATATAGGTGATGGTAGAGAGTGGTTGAGTGTGATGACTATCTGTAGTTATCAGATACCAGTTACCTCAGTGGTTGAATAGCTTAATCCTGAAATTAGTGTAAGATAGTAAGGCAGCTTGTAAGTGCAAGGCAAATATTACAGCATACCACATTTTAATAACTTGAATTATGGCATTTCTTCATTTCTTTTTTTTAGATTTATTTGTTTTATTATATGTGAGTGCTCTATCTGCATATCTGCCTGCACACCAGATCATCAGATCTCATTACAGATGGTTCTGAGCTACCACATGGTTGCTGGGAATTGAACTTAGGACTCCTGGAAGAGCAGCCAGTGGCTCTTAACCACTGAGCCATCTGTCCATCCCCTCTTCACTTCTTAGTATACCAAGAACCTTAACCAATGAGTGATTGCCTAGGCTTTCTTGCTGCCGTTTTTCATGTGCAGGTTACTTTGAACTAGACACAGAAGGGAGGCAGACATGAAGGTTGGGTTCAGGTTTCATGTAGCTAACAGTCAAGAGCAGCAGGCTCAGTGTGGCAGCCTCCAGTGTAAACATTCACTTCTCGGCCCTAGTTACATTTAAAGAATTCAGTAGGTACTGTGTTGGACTGTTCACATCTGGAACATTTGTGTTATTGCAGAAAGTTCTGTTGGATTATGCCGGTCTAGAAATTCTCTAGATCTGAGAACCAGGCAGATAGAGAGAGTAGTGTTAGAATGGCTTACATTGATACCCATCACCAGAAATTCTCTTTGGAGAGTTCTAAAGAAGTCTCCTTTTGTTGTTGTTTGACATACCCACAGGTAGCTCTGATACAGAACATGTATATACTACCCTGAGGAAAACCAGTGTAGGGTAAAGGGGAAGATACTTTAGATTCTCTGGTTTGTCCTAGTTTAATATAGCAAAATTAAATAGCTGCTGGAAAACAGAAGTTTCTAAACTTTTGACACAAAAAGAGCTAAGGCAAATGTTCCAAAAAAAAAGAAAATGGGTAAAGGAACCAAGTCTGCTTTGCATAAAATAGAAAAGTGCAGATTGTCAAAAAAAAAAAAAAAAAGCATGAAAAGGCATCTGTTTCACTTTTCCTAGAGGTATTGAGTCAAAGGAGACTGTGAATTTCCGAAGCTTCCTTGGAAAGGAATGTGTCAGTATTCATTCCAATTGAAATGTACCTGCTTAGCCGGGTGTTGGTGGCACACACCTTTAATCCCAGCACTCGGGAGGCAGAGGCAGGCGGATCTCTGTGAGAGATCCTGGTCTCCAAAGCAAGGGCCAGGACAGCCTCCAAAGCCACAGAGAAACCCTGTCTCGAAAAAAAAAAAAAAAAAGAAAGAATGTACCTGCTTGTAGATCTTACAGATCTTACAGGTAGCCCATTGCCCCGGAAATCTGCAAATGTAAAAAACACACACATACATACTCTCTCTCTCTCTCTCTCTCTCTCTCTCTCTCTCTCTCTCTCTCTCTCTCTCCCCTTCTCAGGATATTTACTGTGAGACTAGTTGAATTTTTATTTATTTTTTGTTTTTGTTTGGTTGATTTTGGAACAGGGTTTCTCTGTGTATCCTTGACTGTCCGGGAACTCACTCTGTAGACCAGGTTGGCCTGAAATTCAGAAGAGATCTGCCTGCCTCTGCCTCTGCCTCCTGAGTGCTGGGATTAAAGGCATGAGCCACCAACGCCCAGCAAGTGGCTGCATTTTAAAAAATTAAATAAAAGCACTCAGGAGGCAGAGGCAGGCAGATCTCCGTGAGTTTGAGACCAGCCTGGTCTACAAGAGCGAGTTCTAAGACAGCCTCCAAAGCCACAGAGGAAACCCTGTCTCGAAAAACCAAAGCGGGGGAGGGGACTAAATAAAATGGAAGCACCTAGAGTGTTCTTCAATAGGGAAGTAAGCTGACGGAAATATACAATGAAGTATTTTTGAGTTAAAGAAAAGAAAGACGTGCATATACTGAATTGTAAAGGTGACTGAAAGGTTCAGGCTTTGACGCTGATAGGCTCTACCTCTTTAAGAGACAGACCCTGCCCCCTGACCATAGTCAGGGCATGCGCAAGAAAACGTGCTACGTTATCACAGGTCACCCATCACCCATGATGACTCTGGACATGGGTGGAACCTCAGTGCGCATGCGCAGTCTTCCCTTTAAAAGACCCAACTTTCCTGCTTTTCTCTCTCCCTCTCCCTCTCTCTCTCCTCCCTCCCTCCCTCCCTCCCTCCTCCCTCCCTCCCTCCCTCCCTCTCCTTCCTCTCTACTCCCCTTCTCTGTTTCTTCTTGGCTCTCTCTCAGCCTCTATGGCAACTGGCCATGGCAGTCAGTCATTACCCCTGTTCCTTTTCTCTCTTAGTCTCCTTACTCTGCTGGGCCCGTATAATAAACTAGTCAATATGTCTCATCCCTCAGCTTTCTCTTTTCCTCTTTTTAAATAAAAACATAACAGTGACCCCTCCTGGGTCCCCAGAGCAGCTGGGGTCACAGGTATGCCCACCATTCCAGACCCACACCCACAGCTCTGCTGCAGGGCACTAGTTCTGCAGCGTGGTGTGTGTGTGTGTGTGTGTGTGTGTGTGTGTGTGGTTCAGGAGCAGCAGCACATAGGAATTGTTCATAAACGCATGTTGTAACTAAACCAGACCCTCTGAAGCCTAGGATGAAAGCCTACTTAGCTAGGTAAAGGCCAGAAGTCTCTTTCAACCAATGGTCATGGTTTTAGATTGAGACTGCCCTGCAAAACCCCACACATTGAAGGCTCAATCCCCTGTGCAGCAGGATAAAGTGACAGGCCTGTGGAAGGTGATTGGATCAGAAGACCTCTGACCTACTAATGGATGGGTCTGCTTATAGACTCAGAGCTTGCTGGGTTTGGAGAATAAATTTTGTAATAAAAATAAGGTCTGTCTTTGCTTCTCAGGTACCACAAAACAAGAAACTCTCCTCACCACACTATCCCTGCCTCACCATAGGCCCAGAATGACCAGGCCAAGTGACCACAGTCTGAAACCTCTGAAACCACCTCTGGGGATGGAAGGGTTTGGCCCAGGAGTTAGAGCACTTGCTGCTCTTGCAGAGGACCAGAGTTGAGCTACCAGCACCCACATTGGGCAGATCACACCCCCTGTAATTGCAACTCAGATGATTCAGTGCCTCCTCTGGCCTCCACAGACACACACAGACACACACAGACACAGACACACACACACACAGACACACACACACACACACACACACACACACACACACACACACACACCAATCTTCATAAATTAATTATCTCTTCTTGGTACTGTATTTTTAGCGACAGAAAGCTGATCATAACTACATCATTATGGTTTTCTGTTTGTTTGTGTTTTCTAATAGCTTTACTAGAGTATGAGTCTGTTTACAGAGCAGAGTTTAGTGGATTTTAGTGTGTCCACAAGGCTTTGCAAACATCTATTCCAACTTCAAGCCTTTTCAGTGCAATGAAAAGAAATCCCAATCTCTTTGTCAGTCACTCTTTATTCCCCAACCCTCATTCCAGCCCCAGGCAACAAGTAATCTGCTTCCCGTCCCAGCAGATTTGCCAGCTCCAGACATTTCAGAGGAACAGAACCATCCAGTCTGTGGTCCTTTGTGGCCGGCTTCTTTCATACAGTGTGCCGTTTTCTCTTGAGGGTTATGATATGCCAGCATCTAAAAGGGGCTGCGTTAGGGTAGAAATAAAAAGGGAGCAGTCAGTCAGCGTGACAGACCAAGGACATAAAAAGGAGAATGCCCTGATCGGGAGACAGAAGGAGACGTGAGACCAGAAGGGCACATAAATGGCAAGCGTGAAAGGCAGCTCCATGTGGGAAAATCAGCTTATCAGTGTTGTTTCCAAAGTCTAGGAAGACCAAGACACACGTAGACCAAATAGTACTATGCATTAATTATACTTCTGTGTTTGCTCTGCCTGTGTTACAGCTTTAATCTTTTTATCTCCTTAACTGATTTTATCCAAGAGGTGATAGCTAAGGCCATGAAAGTGGGAGAAATCACCAAAGAAAGATGAGACTGTGCAAAAAGGGCAATGCTGAGGGCGGAGTATTAAAGGAATATTTTCTATTCCAGGCACAGGCACAAAACAGCTCCCATTCACTCCCCACTCCCACCCCTCCCTTGAACATGGTGCCCACCTTTAGTGATGGAGTCAAGATCTTCTGCCTGGAATCAGCTCCCTTTTAATCTCATCTGTATTAAAAGAGAAGAGAACCCTGATACAGAACAGTTAGGAAAGTGGGATTAGAATTAGTGATCACAGGTTCGTTCATGGAGGCAAAGGGAGCACATGTCGAGGAAGGCCATGTGTGAGCATGTGCCAGGGTGCACCTATGGCAATCAGAGGGCAACTGTCAGCATTGTGTACTCCAGGCTGCCTGGCCTGCTCGATTCTGTCTCCACCTGCCATTTTACCACACGAGTGTTGGGATTACAGATGCATGCCACCACATCCACCCCCCGCTTGTTTTTAAATGTGGGTTCCAGTTTGCATGGCTAGTGCTTTTAGCCTCTTAGTTGTCTCCCCAATTCCCCCCCCAAAATAAAAACAACAAAAAAATTCTTTTAATGGGCGGAGTGTGTTCTCCAGTGACTAATAATTGTACTCCATGGTAAGGAGATAGCAGCATGATTGATCCAGGGGGACTGCTTTGTTCTAACCTACAGAGTGATCCTCTTGTCACTCTTCTCCCATTTAAGGTAGTTTCCTTTGGGGAAGGAGATTGTGTTTAACTGAAGTCTAACAGGACTGAAGGGACCAGCCCCCCATTTTGGCAGCCATGACAGTAACACGTGCTTGCTATGACCTTGCCTTGGTCACTAGAGGTTAGGTGCCTGCCTCGTGACAAGGAACCAATCAGAAGTTAGCTGGTGGTGCTATGCTTTATGACCCTGGGTTTACTTTACAGACAAGCACACAGCAATGACACACAGAGCATAGCAACCACCCTGGGAGGGCCTATGGGCCATAACAACCAGTTGGCCAATCAACACAGGGCAAGCCCTCCAAGCCTGGAGGGGACACCAATCGTGAGCCTGTGCGTACCCCTAGACACTCCCCTTACGCTGCCCTATAAGATGTCGGTCCTGTGGCTTCTCAGAGTCTTTGCTAGCCATCCTCCATGGCGGGTGGGTGAAAGACCCGAGCTAACATGGGGTTAGCTCGTTAAATTACAATAAAGCCTCATGTAATTTGCAGCAAGCTCTCAAATCTGCCTGGTGATGGGGTGACCCTGTGGCCTGGGACCCCGGATACCTGAGTTTTCCGGGGGTCTAACAATCCAAAACTTAAAAATGCTTACCCAAGCTGGGCGGTGGTGGCGCACACCTTTAATCCCAGCACTGGGGAGGTAGAGGCAGGCAGATCTCTGTGAGTTCGAGACTAGATTGTACTACAAAGTGAGTTTCAGGACAACTAAAGGCTGTGACACAGAGAAATCCTGTCTGGGAAAAAACAACAGCAACAATTGCTTACCAAGTGTCTACCCTTGAACTTGTTTTTACAATCATAATTCACTGAGAGGTTGCCAGGGAAACTGACCCCGCTGTATCACAGTAAGTGAATCAGTCATGATTTCCCACAATTCCCAGGAAGGATGGTGCTCACCTACCAGGGTAACCGTACAGCGCTCTCTGCTTTCCACCGGCAGTTTGCGTGCTTCCTGTCACAAGTCTAGGTGGTGCTTAGCCACCGATTCATGGAGAGCATTGGTAACTAGTGGTACCATCTTAAAGTGTGATCCACGACTGACTAGCCTTGTCAGCACCACATGGGAACTTAATAGAAATGTTCATCATAAGGCTGTGGAGGTAGATCAGTGGTCAGGGTGCCTGGTGAACACGCAGGAGGACCTACCTTGGGATCCCCCAGAACCCATGTGAAAAAGCTTGGTGTAGTAGCCCTTGTCATCTGTAACCCCAATACCGAGCTGGCTGGAGACAAGTGCATCCCAGGGGCTCAGATACCAGCCATCTAGCTTAAGTGGTGAAATCCAGATTCAGCGATAGTCTGTGTTTTTTTTTAAAAAAAAAAAAAACTGAGGTGTAGCAATGGAGAAAGATACCCTAAAGTCAGCTCCTGGCCTCCACACATTCTACTTTTTCCCTCTCTGCCTCCCTCTCTTTCACATCCACAGCAACTAAGTGTTCATCATAGAGCTCTCTGCAGACCTGGCCCATCAGTGGGGCCTAAACACCTGTGTTGAAACAATCCCCAAGTGATTCTGATCATGTGTCCAACTGTGAGACCCACACATGGCCATCAGATGCTAGGAATTGCCACCGGCAGACCCACATAGGGTGGTTAGTATTGATTTTAAACCTAGTTTGTCCCTGTTGACACTTTGCTTGCTGCTGTTCCGTTTTGTCCACTTTGCCTCCACAGATCATAATTTTTCTCAATACAGCGACTCTCTTGTATCCTCAGCCTTGTTCTACAAGGACATTTAATATGATTTCGTGCCCCCAATCATGCTGTGCACACTCCATTAAATCCTTTTATCATTACATGGCACGATGTTGGAATTATTAACTCACCCTTCCTGTCTCGGTAACTCGAGGCCCACCTCCATTCAAGCAGCTAGACCACAGGCCCCTGCAGTGCCAGGCAGGAAAAGGGCTCTTGACTTTGAACATCCTGAACCCTGCAGCTGTCACCCCAGAGGGAAGTTAGGAAGGACACCTCTGAAGAGCAGTGAGTCCCTATGTGGTGACCATGTCTTCCTGAGACTGACACAAAGGAAAGATCACGGTCCTGAGATGTCATTTGTCTGGGGATCTGTGAGGGCAGCCAAGCTGACTTTGGCTTCTGGGTGACATCAGCAGTGTGTTTGGCGAGTACTGAGAGGGCTGTGCTATGAGACTATGGCTGCTTGGGAATCGGCTAAGAGTGGGCAGAACGCATGAGAATGTGCCCACTTCTTTCCTGGGTGTTTTTTGTTTGTTTGTTTGTTTGTTTTTTTAATCTATTTAAACTTTCAAAAAAAGTAAGCAGACCAAGGGAAAATTGAAGTTCCCTTAGTTGAATTTGATCATTTAGAATACTTTTCAACTATGAAGAGTTTCATACAACTTAAATGTATTTTTCTAATCTTTGATATGTTGTCTTTCCTGAATAGAAATTTGGGCTGGGTTTGATAATCAACACCTTTAATCTCAGCCCCAGGGGTAGGCAGAGGCAAGTGAGTTCCAGACCAGCCTGGTCTACAGAGCAAGTTCCAGAACAGCCAGGGCTGCACAGAGAAACCCTGTCTTGGGAAACCAAAAAAGAAAAGTTTTGAGCATCAGATTGCCAGGGTCCAGCCTGTATCAGTCCCACGCTACAGAGGCTGTCTATTCTGGACTGATGTCTATTCTGGACTGGACTGATGGGGCTGCAAATAGAGCCAGCCGAATAGCCCCCGGTCCATCCCTGAGTGGGAGAGTGTGGAGCCGGAAACTCCTAGTTACCCAGTGGCGTTAAGGACGAGACAGACACATCTTGTCATCTCAGGAGGGCTCTCAGTCCATGCTGAAGACTGGAGTCCACGGTTTATTCAAGCATCCTCTTTCCAACAGTGGGGGTGATAGCAAAAGACTTCTATTATCATGTATAAAGCTAATATCAAATACTTCCTTTAATCCTAGAGGTAGTCTTAGAACTCCTCGTCCTCACCAGCCTCTCACAAGTCCCTAGGCACATATACAAAACCCCTTGCATTCTACCAGGCACACTTCACCAGGCCCCATGATGGGTTTGCGTCCACCCAGGAGTCTTGGTCCATTGCTACACAAACTATGAACCATTCCCCACCAGGGCCAGGCATCCGGAGGTAATCAGCTGCAATCTGAAAGACAATGGGAGATTCAAGCTCCTGGGATCTAGCTGAAATCTGCATCCCAAAATATAATAATGTTGGGCCCCAACATCAGACAAAAGGATTTGTTGTTGTTTTGGATTTGTTTGTTTGCTTCAAGACAGGAAATCCCTGTCTAGCTCTGGCTGTCCTGGACTTCAAGTTCAAAGAGATCCATTCCCTGTGTCTCTCGAGTGCTGGGATTAAAGGCATGCACCACTATACCTGGATTAGACAAGCATTTTTAAAGTACCTCATTTTCCCAAAGGGTAAAGAAACCAAATGTTAAATTAAGAAATGGTTCTTATTATTTGGAAAGTAAAACTTGTCAGGCTGGAGAGACGGCTCAGTGGTTGAGAGCACTGACTGATCTTCCAGAGGACCAGGGTTCAATTCCCAGCACCCACATGGCAGCTCACAGCTGTCCATAACTCCAGTTCCTGGGGATCAGACATTCTCACACAGACATACAAGCAGGCAAAACACCAATGCACATGAACTAAAAATGAATTTTTAAAAGTAACGTCATAGTTGCTCACTTGGAATAATTTGAAAAATTCATAACAATAGCAGGAAGTCAGTAGCCAGTGATGAGCCTAACTTGGTATTTCCCCCGTCTTTCTATGGTTGTCATTTTTGCTAACATCAAGAGCATGATCTACACAGATTTCTGTCTCTTCACTTACTACCTCATGGCATCCTTCTGTTTTGTTTTTGTTTTTTTTAAGGTCTAAAATGATGTTTGAATGTTAAATGACATTAGAAAAGATAACATTCTATCATAAAATTAACTGTTTCCTCATTTGGGGGCTTTTCTACCTTTTTTGCGACTGTAAAAGAATAATGCAAGCAACGAGTTGCATTTAGAATTTAAAACCTCTGATTATTTTCTAGGATACAGAATACCACAGGATTAACCAAATAAAAGGAGCTGATCATTTTAACGCCTTTCAAGTCTTAACGCCTACTGCAAATCTAAAGTGTAGTTTATTTTTAAATTACATTCTCTGTGTGTGTGTGTGTGTGTTAGACCCCCGAAAACTCAAGTATCTGGGGTCCCAGGCCATGTTCACGGTCACCCCAATCACCAGGCGGATTCGAGAGCTTGCTGCAAACTGCATGAGGCTTTATTGTAATTTAACGAGCTAACCCCATGTTAGCTCGGGTCTTTGATCCACCCACCATGGCGGATGGCTAGCAAAGACAGTTCGAAGCCACTGAGTACAGATCTTTATAGGGCAGCATAAGGGGAGTGTCTAGGGGTATGCACAGGCTCAGGATTGTGTGTGCCTCCAGGCTTGAAGGGCTTGCCCTGTGTTGATTGGTCAACTGGTTGTTATGGCCCATAGGCCCTCCCAGGGTGGTTGCTATGCTCTGTGCATCATTGCTGTGCGCTTGTCCGTAAAGTACACAAGGGTCGTAAAGCATAGCACCACCAGCTAACTTCTGATTGGTTCCTTGTCACGAGGCAGGCATCTGACTTTCTAGTGTCTAGGACAAGGTCATAGAAGCACGTGTTCGGCTGTTATGGCTGCCAAAAGGGAAGCTGGTCCCTGCGTGTGCGTGTGCGTGTGCGTGTGTGTGTGTGTGTGCAGGCACACCCTTGAGTGCAGAGACCAGAAAAGGGTGCCAGATCCCCTGGAGCTAGAGTTAAAGGTGGATGTGAGTCATGGGTACCGGAAACTGAACTCAGGTTCTCTGCAAGAGCAGCCACTGCTTTTAGCCTTATCTTCAGCCCTAATGTATAGTTTGATGACATCTACGAAGTACATACTTAATTATAGCTCTAAAAGTCCTGGATGTTAGCATTTTAAAATATTCTATAATATGCTTGCTAGCATCATTTTTATGCTAGTATGCTAACATCAAGTTTGTGCATTTGCTGTAGTTTCTCTTCCCTAGTGATTAGATTGAGCTGGGTCATCATTTCCTCCATCAAAGAGTGCTGTCTGGTTAGGCTCAGTTAACTTTCACTAGTTGGCCATTTTTTGGGTCCTCTGGGTGTTATCGCTTCCTTGGTGTTACTGCACCATTGTGCCTGTTACTAACACATTCCATTAGTTTGCCCTGTAATTTTAAGTATGCAATTTAACAAAATACTATGTAAAGCACTGTTCAGAAGGACTTCCAAAGGCAAACAGGTCAGACAAGTAGCTGCTGATCAGAGGTTTAAAAAAGTACCTCCTGTTTAGAAGCAGGAACGCAATGAAGTGTAGACTGTATTCGTCCCTTTGTAAATGCTACCAGGTCACACTCACTTTGAAGAAACTAGAATCACAAATCTTGAGGCCAGTGATTTCAGCAGGGCAGTACTGACCCCTAGGGGTTATTCTGGAGACACGTGGGGGCCATTTTCAGTTGGTTTCACTAGTGGCACTTAGTGCAAAATGGTCTGCACAATATTTAACCCCAGAGCATTCATATAGGTAAAAGCCTGGTTTTTGTTTTGCTTTTTTCCCTCTCAGAGAAGTGAAGTGCAACTCCCCAGTTTTGGACTTCATATAGTTCACTTTCTTCTAAAGAGTACAGTGTAGAGCCGGGCGTTGGTGGCACACGCCTTTAATCCCAGCACTCAGGAGGCAGAGGCAGGCGGATCTCTGTGAGTTCGAGACCAGCCTGGTCTGAGAGAGTGCCAGGACAGCCTCCAAAGCCACAGAGAAACCCTGTCTTGGGATGGGGCGAGTACAGTGTATAAAAGGAGGTGGGCAGAGGAAAAGTTTCAGGGAAATTTGATAAACATAACCTCAGCCGGCCACCAGGTTAAGTTAGTGATACATGCTGAATGCATATGCCCTCAGTACGAGTGGGCGTGTTACCTGCAGTCTTCCACTTAAAGATATATAACTGCACTTCATCATCGTCATCACACAAAACCAGAAAACCCCAACTGTGAAACAGTCCGTAAAATAGCTAATACTCCATAAAATTGTTGGGTCTTGCAGAACATAAGGCAATGAGAGTTTGGCTGAGCCTTGGGAATCGTTTTCAGTCCTTACCCAGACAAGTGAGGGATCCAGGCTACTTTCTTCCGCTAGACGTTGATCTACACCCAGCACTCAGAATGGTGTTAGGCATCCTTGATCATAAATAGTATTGACCCAAAGAGAAAAATGTTAAGTGGCAGAATGAGAAAGCCGGAGACATTTGGAGTCTTGCTATACAAACCCTCTATCAACCCGCTACAGTGCTTGCCACTTGGGCCTTTCCATGTTACCAACAGCATCATAGGAACATAACCCTCTCCACAGACATGTTGTCAACAGCAATTTCTATGTACTATGCTTTGGACAACTCTGGAGCCCTTCCAAACTATGTTTAAGCCTACTCCCCAAATCTGCATTCAGAGATGTCCTAATTAGGGTTTCTATTGCTTCGAAGAGACATCATGACCACTGGCAACTCTTGTAAAGGGAAACATTTAATTGGGGCTGGCTTATAGTTCGGGGGTTTAGTCCATTATCGTCATGGCAAGACATGGCGGCATGCACGCAGACGTGGTGCTGGAGGAGCTGAGAGTTCTCTATCTTGATCTGCAGGCAGCAGGAAGTGAACTGTGACAATGGGCGGAGCTTGAACACACAAGACCTCAAAGCCCACCCCCACAGTGACACACTTCCTCCAACAAGGCCACACCTCCTGATAGTGCTACTTCCTAACTAGGCATTCAAACACGTAAGTCAGTGGGGACCATACCTATCCAAAACAACACAGATGAGCTCTTCACATGCAGTTATGGCGGACCTCTCCAGAATGTGCCGAGTGTCTGGTAAAGACAGGCATGAGATAACTTCTACCATGTGAGGACACAGACCATGTCTGTCTCCAAGTCAGGAAGAGGACCCTTGTCAGATACTGCACCTGCTGCTGCCTCCAGGTTGGATGTTCCAGCCTCTGGGAGTGTGAAAATGGCTACACTACCTAGTCTATGGTATTTTTGTTACAGTCGCATACTATGAACTACCGTTTATACAGTTTGCTCAAAATGCCGCACTGGAAAGCCTCAAGTGAGTCTTTGGCCACTGGCTACTTAAGTCAGTTGCAGTACCAGTCCCGGTGTGCAGGTCTGCAGAAGACCAGCGCTCTCCATGACTTTGCTAAAGTAATGCTGTCCCATCATGGAGCAGCAGCAAGCTTCCCAAGCGCAGCCCGCTCTTCCCGTCACCACTTCCCAGAAAGGCATATCTGACAGTGCACTGTTCAAATTCCTGCCTAGGCCTGGCCACTTACATTTTCCAGTGCTTGTAGCAATGAACTTAAGGAATAAGGGTAATCTTTTGGATGGATTCTCTTATCAAGTACAGGAGTCTTTTTTTCCCCTAGAAATAAGGTTCTGGTTGTTAGATGAATTGGGTAGGCCTCCCATTTGGTGACTGTAGTACTGGACATTTGAAACCAGTCCTCCGAAATTTACCCACATTGTGATATCTGGTCTTTCTCCTGAATGTACTTACAATTCCCCAGAATCCTTTAGTTCTGTTTTTTTTGGGGGTGGGGTGGGGTGGGTGTTGTTTGTTTGTTGAGACAGGGTTTCTTTGTGTAGCCGTGGCTGTCCTAGAACTCGCTCTGTAGACCAGGCTGTCCTCGAACTCACAGAGATCTATCTGCCTCTGCCTCTTGAGTGCTGGGATTAAAGGTGTGACCCACCACACTTCATCAACCATAGAAACTACCTGACTTACAGTCTGTCCAGAACCATGTGTACCCTTGGCTCAGCATGCATTTACAAGACCTTCTCTTCAAGGCCAGCTTTTTACAGGAAAGAACTTGCTACACAGAATTTTACATATTAAACAGCGTTAAAGTTTTATTTCAGTCTATGATTTGTTTCAACTGCTCACATAAATCCATTTCATCCCCCAAAGAAGCCAAGTGCTTCCAACGGTGGAGCACTTGACATCACCCATCCAGACATCTTCCACTACAGCCTGCAAAAAACGTCAATGTAGCTTGACCTCAAATTGGGTGTTTTATCTTCCCGACCGTTTTCAAATTGCCTCTTAGATATCCATCATCAGTCAGCTGGCAGGGTAGACCACTGAGCTAACTCCCGATTGTTGAGTTATCACTGGAAATAATTTATCCTAAGTGAACACATGAAGACCCCAACATGAGGAAGACTCATGTGCGCCTAGCTCACACACAGTGTCACCTAGAACAGCCTGTGCCATAGAATTCCATACTTTCATTGTGGTGGTGACTCCTGAGAGCAAAGGGCACAAGGCCACTCACTCACTGCAGGTTTCACAGTAGAAGACTAACACAGGAGATACAATGAGGCATGATCCAGATACTAAAAATGATGATACAACCCGGTCAGTCAATATGTCTAGCCCCTTGCTTTCTGACACGGTAGCTGCAGTATTCATTCACACGCAGTATGCTGCAGCCTAGCCCATTGTCTAAGTACCCAGTAAGACTAATCCCCTCCTCCTCCACATTCCCAGAAAAGTAAAGTTAGTCCTTGAATTTGAAGGTACTTTATATATACAAAAAAAATTAGTATTTCTATCCATGTCCTTGTCAGCATGATTCAGAACTGCTCTCAAGAGTGTCTTCTCTTTTGTAAAATAAACATTATGCTGTTTGAAGTACATATGAAGTTTCATTTCTGTTCAGTCTTCTTTATTTTCCATTATGAAAAGTTATTTCTGAGGAATTGAAACCCCAGAAGGTAACAGCCCCCAAAAAGAAAAAAAAATATTTAAAACAAAATTTTAAATGATGAATCACAACCACACTCGAGAAGTATTTAAGACAGGCGGTAGCAGATGGTCTCTGGAGGGAATCGTCCTAATTATTATCTAGAAAGTCAAGTCACACAGCTTTGTCAAGGTCATAAGATAAACTGGTACTTGAAAATGAGGTTGACTAAACAGGAGGGGAGAGTTAAAAAAGAAAAAAGAAAAGCCCAGGAACAGGATAATGAAAAGGGTTTCAGAACGCCTAGAACTGCAGCCGAGATCCCTCAGGTCTGGATGCCTCTGGTGCCTGTGCAGCTTGTAGCACGACGTTTCTTGTCCCCACCATCACCGACACCCCAAAGAGCATTCTCACAGAGCTAAATAATCTCTGCTATTTTGTTAGGATTCAGAATTTCAATCCAGTAGCCGTCAGGGTCTTGAATGAATGCCAGACCTTTCATTTTACCTGTGTAATGAAAACTTTCATTACTGGAAAGGAACATTAAAAATCAAACACATTTTCATTACAATTTTAATTTGCATTTGAATGAGATACACTGTTGATAGCTTTCATTCTAAAAAGTTTGTTTATAATTGTTATCCTAATGCCTAGAATGTGACCTTCCAGAAGGAGCTGAAAACAGCCCTGTTAAGTATCAGGTGCTTGCCTCACCCATCACTGAAATTATTTAAGAAGGGAAAGAAGATAGAGGTATGCTCAAGGGAACAGGTAATGTGGCCTCTTTGAACAACCAAAACACCAGAGGCTTGGGTCATGTAAACTCTATTAAACAATACAGTAGGTAACCCAAGCCTTATCAAATCAGACTATGGCTCCTGGGGATTATAACCACGATGGTGTTGTTTACTTAAATGTTAAATGTGGCCTGAGAGATTGATTTATTTGGGGACTAAGATGCCGAACTCATATGACTATTGTGTCTGGCTCCTGACCCCAAGGTCAGGGAATACAAGTAAGGATGAAAAATAGAGGGAAAATACAACTAAATCTCCAGGGTGGTGGCTGAGGAGGAATGTATGAGGATGGAGGTGACTGTTTTAACCTACAGAAGGTAGTTTGGAGTCAGAACACAAGTTCTGAATGTGTGGCTGTGGGAGAATAAATAGGGTGTTTGCTTCTGCCTCCCTAAGGCAAGCAACACCCGCCCTTGTACTTGGGAGGGGCTTACCTACTGATTTTCAGATGTCCTCAAGAGTGAAGGGGGACACAGAGAGCTTGTCTAGTGAGGAAGCTAGGAAGAATAAGCCAGCTAGCCTTCCTTACTGTGCCCCCCCCCACATGCACACAGGGCCAAGTATGGCAACCCTCAGGTATGTCTCCTACTAACACTGCTTTGCACAGATGGGGAAAAGCCTCTGACAGAAGAGCTGTCATTTCCAGGAGGCAGGAAACTCAGCCCATGGCTTATCCAACCTGTCTTCCTGAGATCACACAGATCCTTAGGGACAGTCCTCTTCTGCCAGTCATGTGGCCTGGTGGATTACAACAGCTTACAGTTGTTGGAAAAAATAGCTCAGAGGCTGAACTAACATAACCTAGGAACATAATTATATGGACTATAAATTTGACTTCACCATGCAATATTACAACAATGGACAAAGGACTATTAAAACGTGTAAAAGTGAAGAGTGAAGCTCTGCTCATGTGAATGAAGGAAGACAAAGAAAACATCAGGGAGCAAGGGATGAAAACAGAAACAAAGACTCTCCAGAGGACAAGGCTGACAGGAAGTGGCTAAAGCATTTGCTGTGCAAGCGTGAGGACTGGAGTCTGGATTTCAAGAACCTTCCTAAGAAGGCAGCAGGTGGGCAAGCCTGGTGATGAGGGTGGAGCTGTGATCTCCAGGGAGCTCAGGCTTCGGTGAGATACCCTGCCTTATGAAATAAAGTGGAAGAGTACTTGAGGAAGATGCCTACTGTCAGCAGAGGCGTACTACACACAGGTATACACACCACACACAGACGCACACACACCACCACACAGACACACACACATGCATATACACCACTCTCACCACTCTCACCACACACACACACACACACACACACACACACACACACACACACACACACACGCATACACACCACACTCACATACACACCACTCACACACACACACATGCATACACACCACACTCACACACACATGCATATACACCACTCACACACACACCACACCCAGACACACACACATGCATACACACCACACTCAGACACACACCACACTCAGACACACACATGCATATACACCTACTTACATACACACCACACATACACACCACACAGACACACAGACACAGACACTCACACACCACACTCACACACCACACATATGCATACACACCACACACCAACACACATGACACACACACCACACAGAGACAAGAAAGAAAAAAAAAGATGGAAAAATCAGAATAGACAGATGTGAGGGAAAAAGTACCTGGTAAACCAAAAAGCTCCCAGAAAAGAAAACAATACAAGGTCAAAGACTCTGATGGCAGCAGAGTGTTCAGGGCACATGTATACAGAATGGCAGTTAAGCAGTGTTTTCAGGAATGAAGGAAAATGAACCTAGGATTCCCAACAGAACTCATCGGCTGTGCCTGGTTCTCGTGCATCTGTCTCAGGGGTCTAACCTCCCAAAACTTCAGGACATAGTCCTGGCAGAGGTGCCAGGACAGGAAAATCTGAAAGATGCTTCAAGAAAAAAACGGAGTGAAGATGTTCAAAATACTGTACTATTTATCTTCCAAAAGATGTGATGGCCAAAGAAAAAGAGGATAAGTCAGTCACCCAGTCAGGTGACAGCAGCTGACATGAGCAGAGGGAAAAGCTGGTCACTTATTGAGGAGATCCCATAGTAACAATTTGATTAAAATGTCTCATTTATTTTTCTCTGAGTTTTTGTTATGTGGTTGATTGGTTCGTTTTGGTTTTGTTGTTATTGTTGTTGTTTGGTTTTGGGTGCTGGGAATTGAACCTGTGACCCAGTACATGCTAGTCAAGGGCTCTACCCATGAACTACTTACTGCTTAAGCTCACAAAATGTCTCAAACTGTGGTGCTATAATGTATTACTTAGGAGGCCAAAACAAGTGAATCACAAGTTCATGGGCAGCCCAGGCTACATGGCAAAAACCTATTTCCAAAGTTAAAAATAAATTTTAAAAAATTAGGGAGGTAAGAATAGCTCTAAGTACAATAATAATGATACACATAAATCCAACAGAATTCAGGTATATGTCATCTCAAGACACTTACCCAAAGCATAAGCATATACAATATTGTATAAAAGACTGGAAAACATCAGTTATTCACTAACGCAAGCTGGAAAAGTTATATTAACAACAAAATACACTCCCGAGAATTCATTTAGGACAACTACCTACTCCCTGAAGTCCTGAAAGCTGAAAGCCAACAAGAGAAAGTGGCAGGGCTGGGGAAGGGGAGGCGAGGTTTTCACGGCTCTCCAGAGCCTGTGTCCAGTCCCTGGTGAGGCCACACTACATGGTCTCTTACGAGAGCCAGGTATTCTCTTCATGTTCCTTTGCTCCTAAGACTGCTGGAAAGAGCTTCCTGTTTCATGCATCCAATCGGCAAGAGCCCAACAGCCACTTAGACATATTAACCAATATGTGTATCCAATCAGCATGATTCTAACAACACTCGGAGCATGGGCTGACTCACCATCATCAGGTTTCTTCACAAACTTGACTCCCAGCTCTTCAAATCGTTTACAGGCACTGTAGACATCAGGGACAGCAATCCCAATGTGACCTTTGGTGAAACCATCCCCCCAAAACAACAAAGCACAGGAAGAAGTTATTACAAGAGTACACTCAAGTGCCACAAATGGCTTCCAAAACTTACTTCAAAACACAAGACCTTTGGAAACAGTTAAATAGGTCTAAAATCTATGTATTAAAAGACTAGCACCTGTCTGACCAGCCAGTTACAATCAAATAGTTGTTCTGAGCTGTTATTTTAAATAAACCAATACTAATGCATAGTTCAATCTGGTTACAATAATCTATACCCAAAAGTTTATCCGATGAGGTCAGAAGAGGGCATCAGATTCCCTGGGACTGGAATTATGGATGGTTGTGAGCCACAATGTGGATGCTGGGAACCAAGCCCCAGTCCTCTACAAGAACAGCAAGCATTCTTAACCACTGAACCATCTATCTCTTCAGCCCCTTGACAAGACACCACCAGGAAATGGGATTACTATTAACCATAGCTATCATTGTTTTTAATGGACCACTCTCCTAGAAGGAGATGGAGGGACAGCTTAGTGGTAGAATGCTTGCCAGGCATGTATAAGGCTGTGGACTCGGTCCCTAGCCCTACAACAAAGCTTACTGGAAACATAATACTGTGACTTTACAGTATAATATTATGAGACATCAAACACAGTGTTTGGCCTAATACTGAAATTAGACAGCTGTTAAATAAGATTTGCAGGAAATAAAAACAACCATATCCCTAATAAGTTAATTATCCTGGGAAACTAGGTCATTCATGTCTTAGGTTTACTGTAACTATGTACATCATGTAGAATCACACATATCACAAACATATAATGCTGCAAACATACCAAATCCCCTAGGGTCTGAGTTGCTGTTGTGGTAACTTTGGGTCTCATCATCTTCAGTGCCCCAGTTGCTACAGAGGAAAAGAAAACAACTGTGATCCCAGGCCTTAACTGTCAACTTGAGGGACTTAGAACCAACCCAGCAGACGCACTTCAGGGTGTGTCTTCTCGTGAATTCCCAGAGAGAAGACCCATCTTCCAGTGGTCCTGCATCTGTTGCTGCTACTCTCAGCTGACAAATAGGCTCCAGCTTGTCGGCCTTCTAGGGAGCTCCAAGTCCTCCTATACCAGTTTAGGACTACTGAGCCATCCAGATTTGTGGACAGAGCAGCTACTGGGTTCTCTGCTTCTCCAGTGTTCAGAGAGCCATTGTTGTGACTGCCCAACCCCTACTGTGTAAGTCAATCTAATAAATCTCCTTTTATATCTATGTTTTGTTTTGTTTTGTTTCAAGACAGGGTTTCTCTGTGTAGCTTTGGAGCCTGTCCCGGAACTTACTCTGGAGACCAGGCTGGCCTTGAACTCATAGAGATCCGCCTGCCTCTGCCTCTGCCTCCTAAGTGCTGGGATTAAACAAGTGCACCACCACCACCACCTCTGGGATATGTCTACATACTATTGGTTCTGTTGGAGTTTTGCCTAAGATAGTAACTTACAGTTCTGCCCTTAGAATAGCCCACAAAAGGGAATCTCTCTGAAGACTTACTCTGTATGCATGCTACTTTACTACAAATATTGAAGAAAGAGCAAGCTGGCAGAGAATATTCTAACTAGGTTAAGAAGATGATCAAAGCTAGGCAGCCAGATAAAAGCAAGAATAAAACTGCAGCAACTATCATTGTCTGCACTGAGTTCTACATGTGTCATTAAGCAGCAAAACAGCTCCACGCCCGGACAAGATTTGAGCATTTCCATCCTAGAGATAGATGAGACCACCACTTTTGCAAGTCTGTCTAAATCAAGGGATACATACTAACAGAGGCACATCACAACAAAGGCTCTTTTCTTAGTTGCTAAAAAAATAAAAAGAAACAGTGTAAAGAAATGAAAAAAAGGCTGGGCATTGGTGGCTCACACCTTTAGTCCCAGTACTTTGGAGGCAGAGGCAGGTGGATCTCTGTGAGTTCAAGGCCAGCCTGGTCCACAGAGAGAGTCCTAGGATAACCTCCAAAGCAACAGGGAAACCCTGTCTCGAAAAACAAAAAAACAAAACAAAACAAAAACAAACAAACAAAAAAACAAAGAAAAGAAAAGAAAAAGAAAAAGAAAGAAAAAGAAATAGGGAATCATTTAATTCTGTACTTTTAAATGTTGAGGTTATAAATGCCATAAAATTTGAATGTTAGTTATTACAAAATGATGTGCTGACTCTTTAAAAGGAACATATTCTATAACGTTTCTGGATCAAAAACATAGCAAAATAATAAAAGGGCAAAAATATAAATATCAGAAGATTTTAGAAGAATCTGTGCCAGGCAGTGGTGGTGAACGCCTTTAATTCCAGCACTTGGGAGGCAGAGACAGGTGAGTCTGTGAGTCTGAGGCCGGCTACAGAGTGGTCTACAGAGTAAGTTCCAGGACAGCCAGAACTGCTTCATAGAGAAACCCTATGTTGAAAAACAAAAAAACAAAAACAAACAAAATCTGAATCTGTAAGATATAAGATTTATAATCTATAGTCTGACAAATATCTTGCCACTTCAGGGTCTTATAGTCTCTAAAAGAAAAATATTCTCTCTGTCCTATTGAAACCATAAGAATAACACAAAGGCCCAAATATTCACTCTTTAAAAAATATCAAAAATTGATTTAGAGTGGTAAGCACAAAAAAGGTTTTTTAAAAATATCGATGGGAACTGAGGATATAGAGACCAAAGCTGGTACGCACTGTGTCAACTCAAGGGTGGCTTTCCTGGAGAACGTCCATGCTGTTCTTTCACTCTTGTCTTTAGGGATGTCATTCTTATCCTCGTAAGCCAAGAAATAGAGGGAAAATTTCATCGAAGGAAAATCAAACTTTTGAAGTAGCCTGAAATTGAAAGCCACAGCCATTTATAATAGCAAAGGTTGATAACAAATTCAACATAATATTTCTGTTCTACTAGGAATGAGGTCTATAATGTGGTTACTTTAGTGAGAAAACCATGTGCAAAAATTAGTGTGGAAAAAGATGTCTTTTGTAGCTCCATCTATAACGTGCTTTCGGAATAAGCATAAAGACCTGTGATCCCCAGCACCCACGTAAAAAGCCAGGAGTGATGGTATGTGCTTGCAACCTCCGCACTGGGAAGGCAGAGACAGGCACACCTGTGGGGCTTGCTGACAAGCAAGCATAGCAAGTACCAAAAGAGAAACCACACCCAAAGTTGATCTCTGACCTTTGTACATGGTATATTCCCTTGTACTCGCGCGCGCACACACACACACACACACACACACACACACACACACACACACACACACGTTCTGAGAGCCAAAGAAGCATTGAATTAATATCGAGTGGATGAAGTCTTGGGTAACTGTGTATTGTTGGCATGAGCATGGCCATGTCAAGGACCAATGCTTAGACCCATGGGAAGAGAAGAGCCCCACCCCCCATGCCCCTAGGCTCAGAGGGATGGCAAAGCCCACAGTGTGGGCAAAAGCCAGCAGCTGCAGCTTCTCCTCCAGGGTGCTTACTGCATGAGACTGCTGCCTCCAGACACCTCCTACTGAGACTAATCCTTGTACTGACATAGAAAACACTGTGTGGTTCCAGGCTCCCGCAGTGGCTGGTACCACTCCATCAGAGTACCCACAGACCTCCGGAGCCCAGTTTTTCTGTGCCCACACAGCTGTTTCTTTAGTGCCTGTTCTTTCTTTACTCCTTCGAAGCCCCTAGTCAGGGTTCCAGTACCAAGCTGTGTGGGGCAAGGTTCTCTAATTCATCAATTCTTTCTCTCCATTTTATTGTTTTGTGAAACATGCTCTTACTGTGTAGCCAAGGATAGCCCGAACTCACTAGATAGTGTCAATTTGTTCATCCCTACTTCAGCTTCCAAGAGTGAATAATCTCTCAATTATTCAAATTCAGTGAAATTTAGATTTTTGCTTCAGTGAACAAAGACATCCCCTATCATTCTTTCAGTTAAACACATCTACTGAGTTCTTCAGAAAGCATCAGGAAAGGAGATGAAGGTAGGCTGCAGGAGAGAAGGGCAGACTAATATCACAGAAAATGTGAATGTCAATAGGAGGGTTAAAGTGTCAAATACTGCAGAAAGGTGAAACAGGATTAAGACTTCGAAAAGGTCACAGGACATGGAAAGGCCTTGTGAGAACAGCTTCAGCATGGCTAGGCAGCTAAGCAGGGGCCAGGAGGAAGGAGGGAAGTCAAGCAAGAGGGCAGCCAGCAGAGCCTCTGCAGACCTGATACAGACAGAGTGACAACGGAAAAACAGAGCAGAGGGCAAGAAAGTCTCCAAAAACATGTGTTTGCAGGTAGAAAAGGGAGACAAGGAGAGACTTGGTAGAAAGGGTGAAGGAGCCCCAAGGTTCAAAAAGGGGTAAGTTACAGTTTATCAAGTCAGTTTAAAGAACAGAAGATCACAGGCAAGCAGAGCAATTCATATAATACCATCTTTTTTAGACTATTGAGGATTATGCTCAAAGATGACACTGTTCATAATCAAGAGCAAGTGCTTGATGCCTAGCAAAATGTCTGTATGCGAGCATGCATGTGTGTGTGTGTCGCAAGCGAGCACACGTGGTGTGTGTGTGTGTGTGTGTACAAGGGTACTTGTATAGGGAGCGTGCATGAAGACAGCGGTAAGAGGTTGACACGGGTGTCCTCAATTGCTCTTCACTGTCTTTTACTCACCCTTGACCTCAGAGACAGTGTCAGTAAGTGACCCTAGCTGGACTGGAATTGCTAAGTAGACTAAGCTGGCCTCAACTCAGAGCTCCACCTGCCTCTGCCTCCTGAGTGCAAGGACAGAGTCTTAGACTCTTTGTCTCTAGCAGCATGACTGCAGGTGCACACCACCACACCAGCAACAGGACTGCAGGTGAACATCACCACACCAGCAACAGGACTGCAGGTGCACGCCAGCATACCAGCAACAGGACTGCAGGTGCACGCCAGCACACCCAGCACTTTTACATGGGTTTTGGGAGATTGAAATCTCCATGCTGTCATGGCAAACATTTCATCAACTGAGTCATCACTCTGCACCCCAAGCAAAGTTTCCAGAGTTCTGCTCCAATCTTTTATCTACTTATCCCTGTTATCAATATGCCTGGACCACTAGACTTAGGCATTGATTAACCACAAATAAATTTACCCCACAAAAAAGTCAAACACCTCAGGCTGGAGAGACGGCTCAGAGGTTAAGAACATTGACTGCTCTTCCAGACGTCCTGAGTTCAATTCCCAGCAACCACATGGTGGCTGACAACCATCTATAACGAGATCTGAAGTCCTCTTCTGGTGTACAGGCAAACATGCAGACAGAAAACTGTATACATCAATAAATATGCAAATTTGAAAAAAAAATCAAACACCTCAAATAAAACCATCGTAAAAACTGTCTCCATTCCTACTAACATGACTGTCCCAGCCTTAACAGCCAATCAGATGGGCACCAAAGCAACAAAAGCCGCTTGCTTTCTGCAGGAGTGAATCAGGTTGGTCTATCTGGAACCTCTTTAAAAACAAGGGTCAACAGTGGCATCAGCTGCATACGGATTTAGCTCTGCCAACCGTGGGGCCTAAGACCAGACCCTTCATTTCTTCACCTGTCAAAGGAGGACATCAGCTATCCGAACAGTCTGCTGCCAAGGCACAAGAGAATAACAGGGCTGGTGCCTGGCCAAAAGCACATGCCCGGTGGATTTGCTTTCACTCTGGCCAATAGCATGTGCCCGGTGGGTTTGCTTTCACCCTGGCCAATAGCATGTGCCCGGTGGGTTTGCTTTCACCCTGGCCAATAGCATGTGCCCGGTGGGTTTGCTTTCACCCTGGCCAATAGCACGTGCCTGGTAGATTTGCTTTCATTCTGTCCTTTAAATATGCTGTGCACACATGGAAAGCCACCCTTTCTGGAAAGGGTCTCAAGAATTTAAGAGCGGTTTGGGGACAAGGACCCAGAGAAGGGAGTTATTCCTCTTCAATTTATATTTTTCAGAACTGTCCATGTTTTCTAAGCGTACATAATACAGATGGACTACTTGAGTTGTTCTCTTAAAATTTGTGGAAGAAAATGGAAGGCAGTAACTTAAAGATCATTTCACTTAATACATGTGCCATCAAAAACCTCATGATGGTATTTGGGGAAATTAACCAAGAAAAGTCAAATCATCAGTTATATCCCAATAAAGGCGACTGAAAAGAGAACTCAGCACTCCGAAATGTTCAGAGTTAAAAACCCCGTTGCTACTACCCCTTTAGCAAGAGATAATGCAGCCTAGGCAAATGGAATCAGGGACCGATTTTAAATAAATCCATTCATTTTCTAAATAATATGCCCTGACATTAATGATTCCCCAAGCAAGCTGGACTAAAAGTAGTCCAAGTATTTAAAGGGTCTGAACGATGAAATATTTAACTGGTCAGCTCTCAGACAGAAGGAATCTGCAGACAATGAACATGCTTTCTATTGCCCTCACACCTTGAGCAGTCCTGACACAAATGAAACTTAACCAAAGTACTGTCTAGTCAGACCTCCTTGCAGGCTCCTCAACCAGACTATTAATGCTGTGCTTTTTAACATAAAGGCAATAAGAACACTTACGTCAGTCCAAGAACCCTCGTATAAAAATCCAGGGACTTCTTAGGATCCTTAATTCTCAGCATCGTTTGCTGCATTAGGAAGTCCTAAGGGGAAACAACAGTGTCTGTTAAGTATCTTTAACTTTCAAGGCAGCAGCTTTCACTAGGCTTTCTGTGTTGAAACAGAATAGCCCAGCACTGTAATGCAAACAGAAAACAGGAAAGGAAACCCCAACTTCAGCCTCAAAGGTAGCTTCCTCAAGCAGTTCCCACACCTATCAAGAGCTCCACTCCCAAACTCTCTGCCCAGTGTGGTCCAGCTGCACGCTTCTAGGTGGGGCAGCTGAGAGCCAGTGAGTTACCAGTACAGGAATGCCCTTCAACTAACAGTGATTTGAAAAAGCTAGCTGTCGTAGTCACTGAGGCTTGGTGGGCCCTTTGTGCTTGTTTTGGTTTGGTTTGGGGCTGCTGAGGCAGTAGCTCATATAGCACACACACAGGCCTCAAACATGCTGTGTCCCAACTGGCCCTCAACTGACCTCTCAGCTTCCATACACAAGTCCTAAGGTTATGGGCAAGAGCTACCAGTGCTTGCTTTAGTGAGAGGACTATGAAATGATTGACTCCCACATGCTCCCCACCCAGTGGCAGAAAACAATTTTTTTTTTTTGCTGGCATTCCACACCTTCAAAATAAACTACTAACGAGTGCATCCCTTCTCTACCTTGATTTTGTGCAACCAAATCTACAATTTTATTTGGCATAACAAAGAATCCAACTTATATGCATATATATAATTTCTGCCCTCTGGAGACAGGTTCTAAAGCAGCCCTGACTAGCTTGGAACTCAAAAAGCAAATCTAACCTCACAGAGATCAGCCTGAGTCCTCTTCCCAAGTGCCAGGATTAAAGGTGTGAGCTACCATGCCTGGCTCTACATTGCTTGTTAGTCCTTGGGCTCTGGCACACTCTTGAAAGACCCCCAGAGGCTCAGGCCCCCAGGATTTTGGTCCAGGAAAGTGACAACCCCAATTACCGGGCGGAGGCAGAAACTTAATGCAAACTGCACGAGGCTTTATTGTAGTTGTTTAACGAGCTAACTCCATGTTAGCTCGGGCCTCTCGTCCATCCACCATGGCGGATGGTTAGAAAAGACAGTGAGAAGCCACTACATAGAGATCTTATAGGGCAGTGTAAGGGGAGTGTCTAGGGGTACGAAGAGGCTTAGGATTGGTGTGCCTCCAGTCTTGGAGGACTTGCCCTGTGTTGATTGGTCAACTGGTTGTTATGGCCCATAGGCCCTCCCAGGGTGGTTGCTATGCTCTGTGCATCATTGCTGTGCACTTGTCGTAAAGCACACCCAGAACTGTAAAGCATAGCGCCACCAGCTAACTTCTGATTGGTTCCTTGCCATGACGCAGGCATCTGACCTCCTAGTGACCAAGGCAAAGTCAGGCAAGCACGTGTTAGCCTGTTATTGCTGCCGAAACGGGGAGCTGGTCCCTTCACTCTTTTTGCAGAAAGAAATTGCCTTGAGAAGCTACTCTCACCTTGATCCTTTGGGCCACCCTGCGAGTCTTGTGTCTATCAATTTACTGGTAACCATGTTAACTGGCAAGACCTTACAAAGGTCTTAGACTCCTAGAGAACCAAGAAGAAAAAGAGTGCCTTAACACCTTTGTGAAACCCTTCAATTTCCACAGAAAACGAAAGGCTTAACTAAAAAAAGGGTAGACACTGCATAAATTCACAGGGTTAAAATTGCTACTAACAGCCGGGCGTTGGTGGCGCACACCTTTAATCCTAGCATTCGGGAGGCAGAGGCAGGTGGATCTCTGTGAGTTGGAGACCAGCCTGGTCTACAAGAGCTAGTTCCAGGACAGGCTCCAAAGCCACAGAGAAACCCTGTCTCGATAAACCAAAAAAAAAAAAAAAAAAAAAAAAAAAAAAAAGCCACTAAAACTGTGGTTAAGAGTTGATTTGTTTAGGCATGGTAACCATCTTATTTTTTGCCTGCAGTCCAAGCTGGCCTTGAATTCACTAGGTGGCCAAGGATGACCTTGAACTGCTAATACACCTGACTCCGCCTCCCAAATGCTGGGATTACAGGTGTCCATACACTGCTTTGCCCAGGTCTGGGAATCCAAGCCCAGGCCTGTGCATGCCTGATAAAATAATAGTATGAAGCATTTATATGTACAAGTATTATCTTCACTTTATAAATGAGAAGCCAACACTGAGTAATTACATTAACTCTTGTAAATTCAGGTTTTCTTTTACCACATGCACCTTTCACCCTAATCTACTGTTAGTCCATTGTACTTGTGGACTTAACATAACAGGCCTGAAAACTCTGATCACCCTTTTGCAGCTCTGATAGTTAATGCTATCAACTGGACAGGATCTAGAAGCAACAAGAGGCAGTGTAAGGGATAATTTAGATTAGGTTAGCCTCCAGGCTTGTATGAGGGATTTAGAGATTTCCTTCCTTCCTTTCTTTCCTTCCTTCCTTTCTTCCTTCCTTTTGGTTTTAATTTTTCAAGACAGTGTTTCTTTGGCTGTCCTGGAACTTGTAGACCAGGCTGGCCTCCAACCCAGAGATCCACCTGCTCTTGCCTCCAAAATGCTGGGATTAAAGGAGTGCTCCACCACTTGCTGGGGCTTTTTTGATTTTACTTTTGGTTTGGTTTGGTCTTTTTCCAGAGTTGAGGGCTGAACCCAGGGCTTTAGGTGATCTACCACAGAGTAGATTAATCAAAGTGGGGAACACCCACCATAAATATAGGTGACACCATTCCATGGCCTTGGGTCCTGGAGTGCAAAAGAAAAGCTAGCTAAGTACAAATAATTTTCACTTTTTAATTCCTATCTGTGGCTGTGATGTGACCAGGTGCCACCTCCAGCCCCTACCACCATGGCCTCCCCACCTTAATGGAATGTGATGAACTGCAAGCCAAAATAAGCCCTTCCCTCCAAGCAGCTCTCATCAGGGTATGTCAACACGGCAATGTGAAGATTTGTCATTGTGACTGGTTAATAAAGAAGCTGACTGGCCAATAACAGCTCAGGATAAGGTTAGGCAGGAGAGCCAGACTAAGAGAATGCTGGGAGGAAGGGCGGGGTCTGGAGTCGACAGCCAGACACAGAGGGACCAGGAGATGAAAATGCCGTGGTAATAAAGGTGCCACACACGTGGCAGAATGTAAATAAGGAATATGGGTTAATTTAAAATGCAAGAGCAAGGTCAGTGACAAGCCTGAGCTATGGAAGAGCAAGGTTAGTGACAAGCCTGAGCTATTGGCTGAGCATTTATAATTTATATTTGAGTGATTATTTGAGAGTGGCTGTGAGACAGGAAAAATCCCGCCTACAAGTCATGCTTCGGCCAAACAGCCTCCTCCCCCTAACTTACGTCATATAAAATACAAATACACTATTGTTTATCATAAAGAAATGACCTTAAAGAGCACTTAAATTCATTGTTCATAGGTAGCAACTTCTGGGCTGGTCCAGATCTTTGGCCTAAGATGGAGTCACCTAAGATACCAAGATGGACAACCCCTGTGGGACCCAGCACCTTAAGGGGGTTGGAAACTAAATGTTGTACATGTCTCATAAGTATGCTGACCCCTTGTCTGGGAGCTTGTCCACAGCCTCCTGCTATTCTAAGGGCCAATAAAACTTTGCTTACTGCAATCCCTTTTGCCTATGAGAATTCCTTTTTCTTTAATGCTCTTCTCCTGCCCAACTAAAAGCACCCTATAAGACCCCAAAGTCCTTTTTGGAGGTGCTGCACTCCCTTCTCCTGGGGACAGCCAGGCAGCTCAAACCCTGTACTTGGATTCTCAGTGTGGCTCTCATGGTCTGTGTCTCTCACTATGTCACACAGCATCCAGGTAAGAGGCAGCTGGCTCCAGGCTCCACTTTTCTGGACCCTCTTGGTCTTTTCACATCCAGAGCTGCCCTCCCCTTTGACAATCAGGTAAGAAAGAGATGAGCAGCTCACTGACCAAGCACTGACTGCCTGGATCTGTCCTCTGAACGTGGCCATAAAAAAAGTCACTCTGGGGCTACAGTGAAATGAGACAAAACAGACTTTTTACAAAGCACCAAGACCACTTTCATGTCACATGCTGGTTTAAGCAGAGGGTAAAACTACAGTAAGCATCTCCCTTCCCCCAGTGAATGTGAGCGCCTGCTGCTTCCCTATCAATTACCGGGCTTGTGTGGAGAAGCCAAGTCCACCGAGATGCTGATGTGTGTGCTCTTTCAGGCCACACAGAGGTCATTTCAAAGGCTGTCCTTGGCAGGCCTCATCAGAAAAAGCCAGCCTCCCACAGTAGGCTTGGTACAGCCCGGCCCCCTGCCCCCCCCCCCCCCGCCCCATATTGGGTAGCTCACAACTGTAACTCCAGCTCCAAGGAATCTGATACCCCTTCTGGACTCCACAGGCACTTACACTCACATGAACATACCCACACACAGACATACCAACACATAGTTAAAAATAAATCCTGAGCCAGGCGGTGGTGGCCAATGCCTTAATTCCAGCACCCGGGAGGCAGAGGCAGGCGGATCTCTGTGAGTTCAAGGCCAGCCTGGTCTACAAGAGCTAGTTCCAGGACGGGCTCCAAAGCTACAGAGAAACCCTGTCCAAAAAAAAAAAAAAAAAAAAAAAAAAAAAAAAAAGCCGTCAGACCAAGTAAGCTGGGGGGGGGGGCTTACTGAGTGATAGACAGATAACCCCACCATTATGGCCACTGACAACCAGCAAGGAAACTGGGGTGTCGGCCCAACCTCTGAAAGGAAAGAGATCAGGCAACACTGGAGCCAGGAGCAGATGCTTCTCTGGGGATGCCAGTAAGGAATGAAGCTCTGCCTATATCCTGACGTTACAAGTGGGACTCTTGTCAGACTTCTGTACAGCTGTGAGGCCAAACACTTCGTGTACCCGTGGCTTGTCCCTGTGTATACAGGTAGCAGGTGCACATGCCCGTGTGTGTTCATGCATGTGGAGGCCAGTGCTGTTAGAAGCTGTCTACCTTGTTCTGGGCGGCAGAGTCCCTCATTTGGCCTGGAGATCCCAGAGCAGGCCTAGCTGGACGGCCAGAGAGCTCCAGGGACTCATCTACCCCTGAATCCATACTGCTAAGCTTACAAACGCACACCTCCATGCCTGACCTTTTTTTTCTAAACAAGGGTCCTAGGGCTTAAATTCAGGTCTCCTAAGCTGCTTCCAACATTACTGGTCCTTTCTTCAGTATCACAAGGCATTCCTTTTGTCATGCAAAGGGAGAAAACACACAAATATGAGAGGAATTCTTTGTTTTGAGCTGGCAATAACATGGCTCTACAATTGTGACAGTGAGAGAGCCCTTACTTTCCTCAAGCTCTGTTTCCATACCTGTGGGATGAAGACAGTCTATGGCTGAGCCAAAGGATAAATTCAGTAATGTAGTAAAGTACATAGCAGAATGCCTGGCCCAGGGCAAACCCCTTTGTCTTGCTGCTGCTATTGTAAGACAAAACCAGAGGTTCCATTACACCGTTGGTTTTGGTTACCAAATAAACATTCCCCAGCCCAACCCTCTAACCTCAACTCTGGACTCCCACCTTTGGCCTAGTCACCACATCCACTTGTGCCAGAATATCAAAAGCGCCGAAACCCAAACACAAGAGAGAATGCTCCGGCCACTCCTCGTTAAACCAAGTGAGACATGCATGAAGTCTTCCTTGGATCTTCTCAAGTCTCCCCAATTCAATCAGAACAACCCGAGGTGAACTGAATAGGTTCTAAGCCAAGCCTACCACTTCCTTGCCTGCTTAACCCCCTGGGAATCCTCCTTCTAACCTTCCTAACAATCCATAGCTCAAGTCCTGTCCAGTTCCACCTGGACAGCTCTCTGCTTCTTGCAGGCTTACTCCAAAACAATGTGGAATGATAGTTCTAGAATCAAAATCCTGGGCTTAAAAAAAAAAAAAAAAAAAAAAAAAAAATCAATCCTTCCCAGTAGACTCTCGACACTTCAGGGATAAAGGTCCACAAGGCCCCACATGTTTGTTTGCTAAACACTTGTTCAACATCATCTTTATCACTACTCCCTTACACTGGTTATTCTCATCATTTGTTATTAAATGCTTATCATTGGAAAAAGCATTCTCCCAACAAATATATATTTATTTCCATTACATACATGTAGAATATGCTATATAACTCTAGCCTAAGGATGTGTCTCTCAGAGTCAGAGCACATACATGCTTAGCAAGCCCAAAGTTCTGGGTTCAACACACTCACACACTCACCAAGTAGAAATCTTTGTAGGATGAGAAAAACAAACACTATAGGAGTTTTCAAAATCTGAGTACCCCAATGATTGTTTTTGTGTCCCCTCCCATATATATGTGTGTGTATATATGTACATATTGTATATACATTACACATAATGTCCCTACTATATATAAAATGTAGGTTTTACACACACACACACACACACACACACACACACACACACACACACACACACACACTCATAACCTAATCTTCTTAGACATGACATTAGGTCTTCTCTCCTCATGACTGGTTTCCAATCTGCCAGGCTAGCCTTCTCTATCACTGCTTCACGTGACTTCCATCACGCGGTCTGCACTGCACCCTTCTGCCACCCTACTGCTAAGCTGTTTCCTTCCCCCTCCCCGGGAATCTCCCTGTGTAACTCTCTGGGTGTAGGAATCCCATCCATCCAAACATGGTTCTACCACTGCCTTCTGTTTAATGATTTCCTTGACCATCGAACCTGAAGCACCACCTGAGCTCTACCTTCACAGACTAGCATAATCCATGCCGCCTCATCGTACCCACACCAGCTCTCTGGGTCATTTTACTTTCCTTTTATGGGCCTCAGGAGCCCTGCCAAGATGGGAGTAATCAAGAACAAGTGGGTGCCAATGCAGGGCTCCAGATTCCAAAAGCCCCGTGCCTACAACACACCCACTACTGGTGCGACCTTTGAAAACTCTGATAGTTCATCTCTGAGGACAACTTGAAACTGGACTTAGAATCACCTAAAGATTGAGAGCAGCTTCACTAATTAGAAGACACACCGAGCGTGGGTGGCACCGCCCCATGGACCAGGCTTTCAGACTGGATAAAAAGTGGAAGCCAGCCAGTTTCACACACAGAGTCATCTCACTGTATGCCTGGACGGCAAACACAATGGGACCAGCTACCTCACACTCCCGCTGCCATCAGCTAGAGCCTCCCTTGCCCCATGTCTTCCCACAGTCATGGAATGCATCCTGAACTGTGAGCCACAATGAGTCTTCCCTTGCTTTTCCGCAGGTATTGTCACAACAGAGAGAAAAGTAACTGCTGTGGAATAATCTTTTTGTATACTGTGAATATGTGTCACTCAAATTTGTTTAATAAAAAGCTGAAACGCCAATAACGAGGCAGGGTTTGGGGGGGCAGAGAGAACACTGAGAAGAAGGGTGGAGTTTCGAGTAGTAGCCAGCCAGCCATCGACACAAAATTGCATAGAGGTTAAAGCCATGTGGTAGGACGTAGATTAAAACACATGGATTAATTTAACTTATAAGAACTAGTTAGAATCAAGCCTAAGCTATCAACTGAGCTTTTGTAATTAATAAGAAGTCTCCGTGTGGTTATTTGGGAGCTGGCAGGTGGGACAGAAAAATCCAAATATAACCCACTAGTAGACTCGGAATGCTCTGTAAAACCAAGAGCCCACTCATCCCAAGTCCATCAGAGTCGGTGTATGTTTGGCCAAGGGTGAAGCCCTCATCATGTTTATACCAGCATCCCTGCCCACCCAAAAGTACCTCTCATGTTCTTTGCAGTTGGTATACAATCAAGCTAAATTTCATTCATTGAAGGGTTGTCCCCCCCCATCCATGGCAAGTTCTACAATTACAGTTGGAGATTACAGTTGGAGATAGCTCAGAAGCAGAGAGGGTGGAGGCTGGTAGTGGGGGCCCCTCACTAGGCGAGTCACTCAGGACCCATGTCTAAATCTCCTTATTTGTAATATGAAGACAATCCTCCCTTCCTCATGGAGTTGTTATCAATTAACTTAAAAGATCAATTCAGGACCTAGCACACTCAACATACACCAGATGTTATGTAATTCACTTTACATCTCCACATGCTAGGTTCATGACCAAAAATGCCTAATCTCAAAAGATAATTGCAAATCAAGAGAAATTTAGAGAATGTGGAATGATGTAATCAAGATAAAAAATACACTTCATTTTTTTTTTTTTATGTTAAGGACTGAATTCAAAGCCAAACACCCTCGCTACCATACCACATCCCAAGGGAATCCTATTGTTTGAAACAGCCTGCTACCTAAAACTCCCAGTTACTTAGGAAATTAGTTGACACCCAACAGTACCTGGAATCTGATTTTGCTTTGTAAGGAACAGCCCAGCAAGAGCTGGTTGTGATGGTGCAATCCTTTAATCCCAACACTTGGGAAACAGGCAGTTTGAGGCCAGCCTGGCCTACATAGCAATTTCCAGGCCAGGCAAAGCTACATCGCTGGTCCCGTCTAAACAAATAAAAGAAAACTGCTAAGTCGGTAATTTTTTTAGTAAAGTAGGAAGCTAATTCACATGGAATGAACCAATTTATAGTATATAAAATAACTAGGGGATTGATGAGATGGCTCAGCTGGTAAAGTTACTTGCTGCCACGCCTGAAGACCTAAATTTTATTCCCAGGACCCACACATACTCAGACAGAAAAAAGTTGCATGCACACACACAAAAAAATGTTAAAAAATTAGCCGGGCGTTGGTGGTGCACGCCTTTAATCCCAGCACTCGGGAGGCAGAGGCAGGTGGATCTCTGTGAGTTTGATACCAGCTTGGTCTACAAGAGCTAGTTCCAGGATAGCCTCCAAAACCACCCTGTCTCAAAAAACAAAACAAAACAAAAAAACAAAAAAAATGTTAAAAAATTAAATGCATACTAAGGTGTATGTAAGTAGGAGTGGGGAGATGTGTGTGTATTCATTCTTCCTTTCCTGCCTTAACTTTTTTTTTTAAAGATTTTATTTATTATGTATACAACATTCTGTTTCCATGTATATCTGCACATCAGAAGAGGGCACCAGGTCTCATAACGGATGGTTGTGAGCCACCATGTGGTTGCTGGGAATTGAACTCAAGACCTCTGGAAGAGCACTCAGTGCTCTTACCTTTGAGCCATCTCTCCAGCCCCTGCCTGAACTTTTTAATGAATAAGATCTAAAGTACACACCTTGTGCTAGTCAGAGGCATTGGCAATTACTGTATGTCTGACTCTCCCTGCCCTTAAGGCAAAGAACAAGCAGGGGCCTAGTTCTTCACCTTCTCTCTACCCCTCCTAGCATAAAGCTCACATCCAATCTTCAAGGGATTTACAAATGATACACCTAAATGGACATATAAGCAAAGGTGTTTACGGACACAGAACTAAAGTCCTCCGTCAGTCACAGTATCTAACTTTTGGGGGTGTAGAGACAGTGAGGCACCACACCTGAATGAGTTTTCGCTGACTCTAAGTACAGTCATGTTACATGAAAGCTTTCCCACGTCACAGGTTTTGCCCCTTAAAGGGCCAGAAGAGTGTCTGGGAGCCCCTTAAGATCGAAGTCCTGTAAGCTCCCCACCAGACCCACGGTGGACAGAAGTGTGGTCCTGGGCAACAGCAACAGCCAAGAAAGGCGGTTAAATTGGAGCAACCCCCGCAGTTTGGAGGAGTGAAAGCTGGAGGCCAGGCGACTACAGAAAATGAGTAAGCTGGGAGGGACTTTAGCTATGAGAGTTCTGGAACTGCCCCTCTAAAAAGGGCCCCGGCGTCTGACCGAGGGACAACTACACCCACAGACATGGAGTCAGCCCCAGACTGGGGCTGGCTTCAAGACACAGTACAAAGATAAACAAATCAAGGCACATGGGGTCAGACGTTTGGAAATAACTTTCGGAAGAAGGGGCTCCCCCGCGGCACTGCGCCCCCCGCTGGGCCCTGTTTTCCCAGCTCACTTCACTGCGCCCTAGGCCGGCTCCCCTGCAGCTGCGGCCGGAGAGAGTTGGGATTCGGCCCGGGCCTGCCCCGCCTTAGTCCCAGGTCCGCTCCGGCAGTCAGAGAAGCAGGCCCTGTCGCCCACCTTGGTGCTGGGGTCCGGGTCGGAGCAGCAGCTGATGGCGGCCTCATCCGTGAGGCCGCTGGGCGCGGGCTGTGGCTCTGCCATGGCCGTCCTGGAGGATCGCCCGCCGACCAGCTCTGCCGACAAACCAGCGGGCCACGAGCTCCGCAAAGACCGGGGGCCGCCTCTGCAGCAGACCGAGTGACCCGCAAGGAGCGGCCGCCCGCCGCGGCTCCCAGCCAATCGCGGTGCGTATGGTTGCTGGCTTTCTGCTGATTGGATCCCAGTGAACCCGGTTCCGTAGGGCGAAACTACAATTCCCAAGATGCCATTGCGCACCATGGCGGCAACTCTTTAAAAATCTACTAGGCCTCCTTGCATAGTTGGCTCACGCCTTTAATCCCAGCACTCGGGAGGCAGAGGCAGGTGGCTCTCTGTGAGTTCGAGGCCAGCCTGCTCTACAGAGCGAGTTCCAGGACAGCCTCCAAAGCAATACAGAGAAAACCTGTCTTGAAAAAACAAAACAAAACAAAACAAGTCTCCTAGGTGCTTGATCAGCGGTTTGGGTGTTACTCAGTGACCTGGTTTTATTTATATGCAAATGTTGACTAACCACCCATCCCTTAGGGCAGCAGCTTCGTAGAAAATTGAGGCCTGGTGGAAGTTACTTTTTAGAATAATGAGTTTCTTTTTTTCTTTTTTTTGTTTTTCGAGACAGCGTTTCTCTGTGGCTTTGGAGGCTGTTCTGGAACTAGCTCTTATAGACCAGGCTGGTCTTGAACTCACAGAGATCTGCCCTCCTGTGCCTCCTGAGTGCTGGGATTAAAGGCATGGGCCACCACCACTGGCTAAATGTGTAGCCCAGGCCTCGAACTCCTGCCACAGCCTCCTTCAGCAAATCCTATCGGCAAACACCACCACAACCAGTTAATCTTTTTTTTTTTTAAATTGTGTAAGAATCCGAAGTTTATTCTCTCACTTGAATTGGCCAGGATAATTGAAAACAATTCGAGTTTAGGTTTTTTGTTTTCTTTTAAAACTACTAAGTTTAAGTATTGCTTGCACTATATATTGTCCCCAGGAGCTTGAGACACATGACACCCATCGCTGCCCTTTCCATCTGTAGGCAAATGTACTGACAAGTACCATACACACACACACACACACACACACACACACACACACACACACACACACACATGAAAAACGTGATATCAGTGTGTTATTGGTTGTTTTACCCTTTTGGCTCTTTGTTCTGTCCTTTTTTTTTTCGGGGGGTGGGGAGTGGGGGTAGCGCACAACCCAGCTCCCAAATAAACCACACATGGAGGCTTATTCTCACTTATGAATAAGCCCTCCCTTAGCTTGGCTTATTTTCAGCCAGCTTTCCTTAACTTAAATTATCCCATCTACCTTTTGCCTCTGAACTTTTACTTTTCTCTATTTCTGTATATCTTTTCTTTCCTTCTTATTCCATGTCTGGCTGTGTGTCTGTCCTCTTTTCTTGATCCTCGATCTTTCTTCCCACATTTCTGCCCCTTTTTATTCTGCCAGTCTCGCCTATCCATTAGACAAATAAGGTGTTTTAGACAGAGTTAAATGCAACATAAAAGAATGCAACATACACATCTTTGCATCATTAAAACAAATGTTCCACAGCATAAAGAAATGTAACACATTTTAAAATAATATTCCACATTAGTGTAATTGTTAGAAAAACAATATAATACAACATCATTTTTCAAAAGATTTAAAATATGTAAAACAATACAGTGTATTATTTATAGCCAAACACAATCCAGTCATGGAATCTAGAAGCACCTGGGAATAAGCAAGTTCAAGCTTGAGAACAGGATTTCGAACAGTGATGGTGGCACACACCTTTAAGCCCAGAACTCCAGAAGCAGAGGCAGGCAAAAGTCTGTGAGTTTGAGGCTAGCCTGGTCTACAAAAAGAGTTAACTTGTTACACTCATGTCCATTGTGTGCCATGAGGAGAGAGACAACACTTATGGGTTCCAAAGTCTTTAATAAACCACCACATAAATGGGGCTGCTGATGGAGCAGGGCTGCAGGACAAGGACACAGGAGGGATCCTTGCTTTTCCTGACAGCCCTGAGCATGGGCAGAAGCAGGTTTATAAGTGCAAAACCATAAACACACCTGTGCCAAGTAACAATTACATTTTTACCCATCAGAATTCAGTGATGGGGCAGGGGTGGGGAGGTGGGGTGCTTTCCTTAAGTGTTCCATCATTGTCAACTGGCATAGAATGGAGCTTTTCAGTCCAACCAATCAGATTCATCTGTTTTCTGTTGTTAGCAACAGCCATAATGTTCTAGAGAACTAAGGGGCATTATCAGACTATTTCTGTTGTTGAAAGAGGAGGTTGGTCAGCCATTGGAAAGTTCCCAGCTGCTCTAGGGCTAGGGAACCTGAACTTTGTTTCAACCCTACAGTTAGAATAGAGTCTGGAGTTAAAATGGCACCACTTAGGACAAGGTGTTTTTGCCTGCTCCCTTCATCCTAAGGACGAGAAAGAAGAGAGTGGGAGAGCTCCAGGGAATCTAAGAGTGGACTGCGCTTCATTTCAAGGTATACATTAGGCAAATGAGTAGATATTGTATTATTTATTTATTTATTTATTTATTTATTGGTTTTTCAAGACAGGGTTTCTCTGTGGCTTTGGAGCCTGTCCTGGAACTAGCTCTTGTAGACCAGGCTGGTCTCCAACTCACAGAGATCCACCTGCCTCTGCCTCCCGAGTGCTGGGATTAAAGATGTGTGCTACCAATGCCCAGTATTCATTATTTATGTAAAGGTTAATATTCTATAATACCTTTTAAAAAAACTAAAGATGTAAGTACTACAAGTACAAGCAGAAGGACATATTCTGGGGGGAGGAGCAATTTAGAAATGGTCTCTGTTTAAGACACTCTGAATGCCAATAACTTTCAAAGAGCTCCCCATCCCCTTATTCTTGTACAAGTTGTCTGGAACTCCTTATAGCTGACAAAGAACATGGACACCCAATCCCCCTGCTCTTTATTAAACCAATTAGAGGTTTCTTGGGAGAGACACATCTTCACAATTTTTTTTTTTAAAAGGTTATCCCACAAAGTCAAGACTCTATTGCCAAATAACATCACATTCTTTAGGGGACACAATTGAACCCATTATCAGGGGTGTGGATCTGTTACTTTGCTTATATTTCCCAAGACAGGGTTTCTCTGTGTAGTCCTGGCTGTCTCAGAACTCACTCTGTAGACTGTGCTGGCCTCGAACTCACAGAAATCCTCCCGCACCACCACCACCTGGCAAAAATAAATCTTTTAAAATTAATTACATATATTTTACTAAAATGTTTCATTACTTAAGCTATTATCCCATAGCAAGATTATGTGGTTCTGCTAGGACAATGACAGCATAACAGATACTGATAACCTGTGCAGTTTTGTTGCATTTACCCTGTGATATCTAAGCATTTTGAGTAATTTGTTTGGACTTTTTCTTTTTGTCAGCAACATAATATTTTGCCTACTCCATGAAGCTCCAAGCCAAACTCATCATGAAGCTCCAGAGTTTTGAAACTCGAACAAAGTTAGAACATTTGTTCTTCAAATGAAGACACACAGGAGTAAAGTAATTTCACAACTGGGTTTAGTCAATGAAATAATTATAGCTAAGGAGGACAGTTCCAGCACTGAATCTCAGGTTTTCTGGTTACCAATTCAGTACATTTGTTCACTACATTAAAATACTCTACTAAACTGCTGCTAATAACTGTGAGTGTAGGTTAGACCATTGCTGTGTACTACTGTGTTAAATGTTTCCTATATACACGCCCTTGTGTTTTCTAGGACATTTCCTTCTCAAGGTCCAGGGCACTTAATGTCTTATGCATACACATGAATCATGGCACTGGAAGCCTGAGGCCCCTGGTCACATGGTGTATGAAGGTGGGAAGCAGAGAGAGAGAGGAATGCTGATGGACCTCTGCCCGTGGAATGGTGGCACCCACAAGTAGAGTGGGTCTTCCTGCCTCCTGTGTGTGTGTGTGTGTGTGTGTGTGTGTGTGTGTGTGTGTGTGTGTGTATGAGTGATATATTATCATAAGCTACATGGTGTTTACTTTCTTATGCCTCAGGAGAGCTCTGTTTTACTGGGAGCTTTCCTGTGTCTTGGGCATCCCAAGAGTGCCCTGATTTGGCAGTGATCCATGAACCTAGTTTTCTGCCAAACCTAATGAGGCTATTGTATGAATCCTGGTGCCCACAGACACAGTACGGCAACATGAATCTCCCTAACAAAACTCTGCCTCTGCTTAGTCTTCTTTCTTTCTTTTTTAAAGATTTTATTTATTTACTATGTATACAACATTCTGCTTCCATGTATATCTCCACACCAGAAGAGGGCACCAAATCTCATTACGGATGGTTGTGAGCCACCATGTGGTTGCTGGGAATTGAATCAGGACCTCTGGAAGAGCAGTCAGTGCTCTTAACCTCTGAGCCATCTCTCCAGCCCCAGTCTTCTTTCTTTTTAAAAGGTTTGTTTTTTATTAATTGTATGTGTGTGCCTGTCTATACATGGATATGAGCAGGTGCCTGTGGAGGCCAGAAGAAGGCATTGGATCCCTTAGAGTTGGAGTCATATAAGTGACTGAGAAACCCCTGATCTGAGGATGGGATCTGAGCTCCATCCTCTGCCATTTCACTCCTAACAGCCGAGCTACCTACCCAGCCACTGGTATTATTTCTTTACTACAGGTTTTCAGAGGAATAATTGATGGGGTTGTCCTTCTGTGCATATTTTTCTCTTATTGGTTGACTCATAGCCTAGTAAATGACGGAATGGACACATGGCTTTGCCAGCATCTCTGCTACCAATGGCCTCAGCAGACACTGGACCAGAGGCAGATGGCAGTTATAGACAGCTTGGCAATCTAGATGACCTGCTCAGCATCTTATATAGGGAACAATAAATAAGTTAGTCTCTGTCTCCTGGGAAGTGAACACCAATTTCATTATGTGGTGCTTGCTAGGACCTTATTTTTGTTACTGAGGTAGCTAAGGGAGCAGCTCAGGCTCCCAAAGTCAGGTGTTGCAGTTGGACATAGTCCCTGTCCTATGGAGGGACAGCTTCACCCTAAACCTCATATTCTACCTTGCTGCCTGGCAGCTTTTCCTCCCCTAGCCCTCTGGCTTATTTAAATTGATAATCTGTTACAAAAATTCCCTTGGCTGTTGTTATCTCAGAGGAAAGAATTCAGTCAAGAGACAGCATGGAAGCAGTTTACTTAGCAAAGCAAAGCAAGCACCCCAAAGCGATTAAAACGGATTGTCCCAAAGGAGGAAGACAGCACAGTGAGTCCTCTGTTGTGGATTTGAAGTTTTTATGAATATTTATGAGGTGGATGGTGATGGCATACTCACAGGTAAGGTAAATTTCTCCTCTCCAAATCAGTAGACAGAATCTCTCCTTTTAAAGATTCTTCCCAGGAAGCTCTAGAAAAACCTACAAAGGGGGAGGGGCTGGTGACGTAAGTGATATTATAATGAAACTGTCTTAGATACATGTCTAGTTACCAAGCACAATATCTGACAAAAGCAACTTAAGGCAGGAAGGGTTTATTTTGGTGCACGATCCCAAGGTTCATGTCACATTGCGTCAGAAGTTGGGAAGCAGAGAAAGATGGATGCTGACACTCAGCTCAGGACTTCAGCCCATGGAGAATGGTGTCTCCGTTGTGTGGAATGAATCTCCTACCTCAGTTAACCTAATTATCTAGACAGTCCCTCACAGACTTGGCCAAAGGCTTGATCACCAAGTGATTGTAAATTCCATCAAGTTGACTCCATTTTGTGCTTGGCCTCCACGTTCATACTTAATGGCTGCTTGCTCTAGACTCAAATTCCTGTAAGATGAGCTCTCAGAAAACAACCCTAATTTGGTGATCCTCACCCGGAAATGTACATTGTAAGCATCTGCTTTGTTATGATAAGGATATACAGATTGCTGTGCTTTTTTTTTTGGCTTCTGTAACTTGTTTATGAAGACACCTAAAGATTCTTTTGGGTTGCCTTGACAGCTTTTTGCTTGCTTGCTTGCTTGCTTGGATATTGAGGTTTTCGCCTTTAAAAACCCTTTGCTGGGCACAGTGATGGCTCACTCCTTTGATCCCAGAACTCCTTGGGCAGAGGCAGGCGGATATGAGTTCAAAGCCAGCCTGGACTACAGAATGAGTTTACAGATAGCCAGGGGCTACACAGAGAAACCCTGTCTTGAAAAACAAAAACCTTCCTACAGGATACACTGAGACTCAGCTTTAAGGACATTGTTTTGCTAGCAAGGAACAACAAATCCTTTAATTAAAATTAGATTGAGTCTGTGGTCTTTATCCCAGGGGGTCTGAAACTTCATACCACTGTTTTCAGTCTAAAGCAAGTAAGTAATTCAGTTCCTCAAATGTAACACTAAGGAATTTTAGGAAATGTAAAATTCAGAGAAGGCATTGTCAGCAATTTACACAGTTCTACGCTGCTCCCCTCAAAGGTTTCCTTAGAATGCGCTCAAGTTACTGACACGTGGACACTGAATTCTCTCCGTGTTTTCATGAGTGTAAAAAGGACCAGCCCCGCCCCCATCTCCCAGTTACCATCTCCAGAGCCCCCTATGGGAGGTTTCACTTCTCAGACTGCAAGCCTGAGTTATTCGATGAAAGTGCCCTTGCCTTGCAGCACCCCACAGCTAGGCACCCCGCGGGAAGCCGCAAGCCTCTTGCGTGAGCCAGCGCGAGGGGCCTTCACCCAACCTCCCCTGTACTCCCAACGGCTGAGCCTGGGTGACAGCGGAGGCTGAGGACAGCTCTACCAGAGCAGCCACGTTGGGGACCCGCTCTGCTGGTCTAAGGTTCGAGGCAGCCGGCCACCAGTTTGCAGGAAGGCGAGTGAATGAATGGTAGACGCGAAGCTTCGAGTGGCCGGTCGGTGTAGCAGCTAGCACCTGGGAGGTGTGGGGCTCCTGCCCACTCCCAGTGGAATCGCGGCTACTTGTCAATCCCTCCCTGTCTTCGATGGGCATCTGCCTCCACATCCTGGCCTCTTCCTTTTTAAAAAAGAAAGTGAGGGGTTAGGAGTGAAGCATCTGGCAGTAAAGGCTTAGTATTTCTTGGTTCTCGGGGAGAAGATGAAGGAAAGAAGCAAGGAGGGACTGGGAAGGAGAAAGAAGAGAAGCAAGAAAGGACGGAAGGAAGGGTGGGAGGGAGCAAAAGAGGGAGGGACTCAGGGGGCAAAAACCAGAGGCTGGCGAGATGGCTCAGGAGTTGTGAGTACTTGCTGCTTTTGCTGAGGACCTGAGCTCGGTTCACAGCACCCATGTCAGGAGCCTGTAACTCCAGCTCTGGCGCGTGGGCGTGTGGAGATGATTCAGGATGCTCTTCCGGCTTGTGCGCTTGCCTTGGGAACACATACATACACACTTAACACCCCACCCCACCCCCCACACACAAAACCCTTCCCGGCTTGCTTTCTATTCCTGAACTTAATTACTGTTCTCCTTCAGCCCTGAATTCTCAACCCAGAATTCACCAAGGTTGCTGAGCTAACTGTGACTCTTGGTTTCCCTGCATGTGTCTCCCACAGGGTCCACTTTCTGCATAAAACACACTCGTCATTCACACCCACACTTTCCACCCCCCAGCACTGCAGATCCACTTCACACCTCATCTTCATTGGAAAATATTTTTACCCAGAAGTTTCTCTGTTTGCCTACCTCTCTCAGCCTGCCTGCCCGCCTTCCTCCCTTTCTTTGTTGTTGTTGCTAATTTTTTTTTTTTTTTTTTTATGAGTGTGGGTGTTTTGTCTCACATGTATATCTGTGCCCAGGTACAATGCAAGCCTGGTACCCACAGAAGCCAGAAGAGGCATCTGATCTCCTGGAACTGGAATTACAGATGGTTGTGGCCCACCATGTAGGTTCTGGGAATCCATCCAGGTCCTCCGGAGAAGGATCCAGTGTACTTAGTCAGCTGCTGAGCCATCTCTCGAGCCCCTGAAACCACTTTCTATTGGCATTCACCAACCTTGGCTATATTTAACAGTCTGTCTTGCCAAATTTGCTTTAGAGAGACTCCGTGATTTTAGATATACCTGTCAGGTCCAAAGGAACTGGGGGACAAATGGCTAACTGTGATACCTATTAGCATACCAAAGTGCATACTGGCTTCCAGGCTCTCTCAGTATTGTAAATACATACTAGAGAGTCTATGCTGACATTCTGGCTCTTCTCACTTAGCCCCCTACTCTAAACTTCTCCCACTCATGGGCATTCCTTCTCTCAGCTTCTCATCATCCCTGTATAACCCTGCCATTTTGGCTATGTGCCCTCTTAGCCCCCTCTGTTTGGGTCCTCCTCTCTTATCTTCCTCTGGGTCTTCCAGTCACCCTCTCTGGCTCTCCCTCCCTCAGCCACTCCTGGCCCAGCTCAGCCTATGGCCATGTTCAATCTACTGTTTTCTTTCCTTCTTCTGGACTCTTGTAGATGCCTCTAGCTGTACTTTTCTTCATATCTACAATAAAAAAACTTTCCTCTTGACCATACCATGGAGCAGTCACATCCTCACTTTGTACAGTAGCTGCAGCATCCAAACACGTAGAGGACCCATAAAAATCAGGAAAGAAGTAATGCATTCATAGTTGGGGCTATAGGAAGGGGTACCAGAGAAAACAGTGGGATGCCATTGACCATGCAAGCATGCATGCAACATACAGGCACGCAGCTAGCACCTCCAAATTGTGGGGCCTTTCTACTTTCTATTGCTTAATAAAGCATTTCGTATTTATTTATTTATTTATTTATTTATTTATTTATTATGAGACAGGATCCCCCTCACAGGATATCCTGGAATTCACTTTGTAGACCAGGCTGGCTTCAAACTTGTGGCAATACTCATCCTTCAGCCTTCTGAATGCTGAGACTGCAGGTTTGAACTACTTATGCCTGAGTTGCAGGATACTTGATCACACTGTCAACACCAAGATTGTGTTATTTACTGGAAAAAAAATGTTTCTAGCTGTGGTGTGGCTCAGTCCTAGCACACACCTTTAGTCCAAGAGTTTTCTGCTTATTGTAAACAGGGTAAAATACATTCAACCATAGGTCAAGAGGTAGAGCAAGCAACAGTTAATAGGAAATGAACAAGAAAAATAAAATAGACAGTAAGAGGGAGTCAAGAGGATGGATAGAGAGACACACAGGAAGTAGAAGGGGAGGTACATGAGTTGGAGGTTTTGTTTGAAACAGCATAGGAGTAAAGTTTTGGGGGGATGTCAGCTGAGGAGGAAGGTCAGCTTGGTGCTTTCTCTGCCTCTCTGAGCTAGCAGGCTTTCACCCCAGCATCTGGCTTCCGGGTCTTTATTGGTAAAATTGAATGAATGAGATTTAGTTTTAAACAACATGCCTGGGTCAGTTAAACATTCTTAAAGAATGCATCCTAGAATTAGTATACATGTGTACAGTTTAGATTTTTTAACATTTTTTTTAAGATTTATTTTATTTATTATGTATACAGGGTTCTGTCTGCATGTATGCCTTCAGGCCAGAAGAGGGCACCAGATCATTCTACATAGATGGTTGTGAGCCACCATGTGGTTGCTGGGAATCGAACTCAGGACCTCTGGTACAGCAGTTAGTGCTCTTAACCTCTGAGCCATCTCTCTAGCCCTAGTTTAAAATTTTTATGCAGTTGGTATCATTATGCAATGTGCTATATCTTCACTTTCATGTGTGTTTATTTATTAATATTTATTTGTTTGCTTGGAATAGGGTTTCCCTGTGTGACCCAAGTTTCTTTCTTTCTTTCTTTTTCGAGACAGGGTTTCTCTGTGTAGCTTTAGAGCCTATCCTAGCACTCACTCTGGAGACCAGGCTGGCCTCGAACTCACAGAGATCCACCTGCCTCTGCTTCCCGAGTGCTGGGATTAAAGGCGTGTGCCACCACCGCCTGGCCTGTGACCCAAGTTTCAATCCACAACCCTCCTGCCTCTGTTTTCCTCCTGATAAGGGTCCTTGGAATTATACTTGGGCCCTCTGTACAAGCAGGAGCGTTCTTGACCTCTGATCCATTTCTTCAGCCCATAACAATGTGTCTTAAAGACCTTTCCATAAGCTTTGTGTATTTCTGTTTTGTTTTCCTTGTCATTAATGTCTGCATTAAAATTTTATTGAGTGAAGAAAGGGAACATAATTATGAAACAGGTCCTTTATTAAGGGACATTGCCATTGTTTCCAAGGTGTTTTTCCTCTCCCTTGTTTTTGCAATTATGTATATGAACATAGTTAGTAAATTAATTTCTATTTGCTGAGATTATTTTCTTTTTCAATTGCACAACCTACTAAAAGTTTCAGCACAGTTTAAAAAAATATTTATCTATTTTATGGTGTGTGTGTGTGTGTGTGTGTGTGTGTGTGTGTAACTCTCCAGGTGCTTGTTAAGTCCAGAAGGCAGCTTTGGATCCCCTGGGACTAGACTTATATAAGCATTATAGCTTATGGAGTTATAAGTGAGCCACCCTGTGGGTACTGAGCATTAAACCCCAGTTCTCTAAGAACAGCAAGTACTCTTATCCGCAGACCCATCTCGGCAACACCCCAGGGAAAAGAATTTTAAGTAGGAAAATGGAATGATGGATCTAAGTTTAGAAAGATCCCTATACGGATTGGAGAGTTGGCTCAATGATTAAGAGCACTGACGCCTCCTGAAGAGGACTGGGATTTGATTCCCAGCACTGATGTGGCTGCTCACAAACACCTGTACCTTCAGTCCCAGGACTCTAAAGCCTCCTCCTGACACCTGCAGGCACCAGGAACTCACATGGTGAACAACCAGGGCAAAACGCTCTTACACACAAAAATAATGCTGGTGGCGCACACCTTTAATCCTAGTACTTGGAGGCAGAGGCAGGTAGATCTCTGAGTTCAAGGCCAGCCTGGTCTACAGAGTGAGTTGCAGGAGAGCCAGGGATACAAAGAGAAACCCTGTCTTGAAAAGGCCAGAAAAAAATAACTCTAGAATAAAATTAATCAGCTAACTAAAAAAGAAAGATCACTACTGTCTACTTAAGTAATTGGGAAGACCCATGTCAGCTCTGCGTGTTCATTAACACTAAAACAGGCAGCTGAAACTAGCATGTTAGCAAGTCTCCTCTCACCCAGCTCTGAAAGCGCACAGGTCTCAATTCAATTATCTAAAATCACCAGGGAATAAACTATGTTGGGTTATAACGTTTTCTGAAAATTTACTCTGTGCTTCCACTTAAAAAAATAGTATCCATTTTAAGACAGAAAACTCACAGATTTATTGCATACTGCTTTTGTAACATATGATTCAATTTCAGCTTTTCTTTGATACTGTAAATAATAGTGGCTCATTAAAAGAAACCAGATAACTTGAGAATAATAGTCCTTTCCTCCCCTCTCCTCCTTTTCCTCCTCCTTCCTCTCTCTCTGATGAAATCTTGCTGTGTAGCCCTGGAATACACTATGTGGAGGAAGCTGGCCTCAAACTTGTAGCAACCCTTCTTTCTCAGCCTTGTGGGTGCTGGGGTTATGAGTGTGTGTCACTGTGCCTGGCCTGAAGAGTAACCATTGTCCTGTTCTCCCTTATTCTTCTTTTGTGGGATTGATCCGAGGGTCTCAGGCATGTTAGGTAAATGGGCTAACACCAAGCTACATGACAACCTGAGAGTTCTTTTTCATGTGTTTGTTTTTTGGGTCTCCCCCTCTCTCTCTATAGCCCTGGCTGTCCTACAACCCATTATGTAGATCAGGCTGGCCTGGAACTCACAGAGAGACCAATCTTCCAGCCTCTGCCTTCCAAGTGTTGGGATTAAAGATGTCTGTCAGTATTCCACACCTCAGTTCTTGTTTGTGCTTTTTTTGGTTTTCTCTTGGGACTCCTGAAATAGAGTGTGTCTCTGAAGCCCAGCCTGGCTTTGAACTTACGATCTTGCTGCCTTAACCTGTTGAATGCTAGGATGATAGATGTTTGCCATCGCACTAGACCAAATGCCTTAACAGTCATAGCAAGTTTTGTTTGGTTTAAGATTTTGTTTTTTTGTGTATGAACATTTTGCCTGCATGTATATCTGTGTACCGTGTGCCCAGGGAGGTTTGGAGAGGGCATCAGATCCCCTGAGACTGGAATCACAGACAGTGTGAGCTACCCTATGTGGGTGCAAGATATTGAACCCTTATCCTCTGGGAGAGCAGCCACTGCTTTTAAACACTAAGCCATCTCTCCAGCCTCTAGTTAATTTATTTTAAATTATTTTGTGTTTAATTCTGTGTCTGTGTGCATGCGAGTGAGTGTAGGTACTCAAGGAGGCCAGAAGAGAGCATCGAATCCCCTGGATTACAGGCGGTTGTAAACCACTCAGTGTGGATGATGGAAGCTGAAGTCAGGTCCTGTGCAAGAGCTGTATACACAGACAACCACGGAGCCAGAGACCCAGTCCAGTGACAGTAACTTTCTGGGGACCCAGACAGAAAATGCTTTAACCACTGAGCCACACCCCCAGTCCCTATTGATTTGTATTTGAGATGGGGGTCTCACGCTCATTACATAGCTAAGGGTTACCCTGAACTCTTAATCTACCTGCCTCTACCTCCCAAGTGGCGGGATTACAGCCTTGTGCCACCACCACTGGCTTATAACTTATTTTATTCCGTTATTTTTAAAACCACTATACAAAGCAACTGAATTCATAACAGCATTTTTGGATACTATCCCGAAGATGGCACAGTTTCCTGGCACCAGATCAAAATCAAATTAGCACTTAGCCTTGAAAAAAAAATATGTATGTGACTGATGTCACCTAAAAAAAAAAAAAAAAATCCCCTCTCTAGGCTTGTAACCTTAGCTTGCTCAGATAATGTGGTAAAGGGCTGGATGACTTTTTGTTATCTGTCTAGCTTTAAGGGAATGTCCTAGTTTACTCTCTGTTTGATAAAAACCATGATCAAAAGGAAATTGGAAAGGGTTTGATTTACGTTTTCAGGTCACGGTTTACCACTGAGGGAAGTCAGGGTGGGAACTCCAGCAAAAGCATGGTAGGGACAATAAAAGAAAGCTGCTTACCGACTTGCTCTCTTGCTTGTTCCCAGCCTTTGGGTGCACTTTACCTTATTTATTTATTTATTTAGGATTTTTTTTTTTTTTTGAGACAGGGTTTCTCTGTATATCTTTGGAGGCTGTCCTAGTACTCACTTTGTAGACCAGATAGGCCTCGAACTCACAGAGATCTGCCTGCCTCTGCCTCCCGAGTGCTGGGGATTAAAGGAACTTTACCTTTCTTATATAGCTCAGGCCCAGCAGCCTAGGGATGGTCGCACCTACAATGGGCTAGCCCCTCCACTGTCAATTAACAATCAGGAAAATGTTCTACAGCCATGCCCACAGGCCAATCCGCTGTAGGCAATTCCTCAACTGAGGTTCCATCTTCCCTCCCAGAGTGTGTCAAATTGACAACCAAGACTAGCCATCACTGGGAGAAACCAAAGCACCTAATGGGCAAGTTATTTGCGCCAACCTCAATGGAAATACTTTGCAATTCTAGGTTTGGACATTGAAGATCTGCAGGAGGAAACCACGTTGAAAGATGGAGTCTGAGGAAGGGCACACAGCACCACGTTCTCAGAGCGAAGAGGCTTCGACCTTAGAGGGAATTCCGCCCCCTCGCTCCGATGAAGACTCTGCCCCGCGCCTTTACGAGGATCATGCCCCGACCTCCGAGGAGCAGGCCCCGACCTCCGAGGACATGACCCACCCCGGAGAAGAATCCCAGCCCACTACCTTAGGAGAGGCCCCGCCCACTCCGGACACCCCAGGCACGGCTCATTCGGTGACTGACTACAGGAGTCTGATTCCCTCAGATGAGGAAACCACGATACCCGATGATGACGAGTCAGGCAGCACTAGCAGGATCCGGCCGAGGCTCACCCCGAGGCCTGCGCAGTCAGTGCTGTCGGATGGGCTTTCTCAGGCTTCCCGGAGGGCCTCCAAGTACCGCCGCAGTATGAGTGGCATTCCAAACCTCCAGGAGACCCTCAAAGAGAGACAGGTGTGCAGCCCACAGGCCTGTGTGTGAAAGTCCGGAAATGTTCCACTGAAAATTCTCTCTCTCTCTCTCTCTCTCTCTCTCTCTCTCTCTCTCTCTCTCTCTCTCTCTCTCTCTCTCTCTCTCCTCCTTCTCCCTCCTCCCTCCCTTCCTTTTCCTTCCTTCCTTCCTTCCTTCCTTCCTTCCTTCCTTCCTTCCTTCCTTCCTTCCTTCCTTCCTTCCTTCCTTCCAGGCTGGCTTCGCTCCCACTCATAGAAACCCCCCTGCCTTCCTGAGTGCTACATGTTCTTCATGCTTAACATTTTTACACGCGTTTTCACTTCTGTTAGGCAAGATTCAGAGAAGCAAGGGAAAACCGGAGAATGAGAATTGACAGCTTATACAAATACATATTTGAAATTCTAGCAGAGAAGATTGGGCTGGACATACCAACCGTGGAAGAACTAATTTTGGATTGCCCATCAGTAAGCTAAAGTCTTAACATCATTTGTCTTTTTTTTCCTCCTTTATTTGGGGGTGTGTGGTTGGTGTGGGTGTGCAGGAGTGTGGGTGTACACAGACCTCGGGTGTGTTCCCCTGTCACTGTACACAGACCTCGGGTGTGCTCCCTGTCACTGTACACAGACCTCGGGTGTGTTCCCCTGTCACTGTACACGGACCTCGGGTGTGTTCCCTGTCACTGTACACAGACTTTGGGTGTGTTCCCCTGTCACTGTACACAGACCTCGGGTGTGCTCCCTGTCACTGTACACAGACCCTGGTGTGTTCCCCTGTCAGTGTACACAGACCTCGGGTGTGTTCCCCTGTCACTGTACACAGACCCTGGGTGTGTTCCCCTGTCACTGTACACAGACCCTGGGTGTGTTCCCCTGTCACTGTACACAGACCCTGGGTGTTTTCCCCTGTCACTGTACACAGACCCTGGGTGTGTTCCCCTGTCACTGTACACATACCTTGGGTGGGTTTCCCTGTCACTGTACACAGACCCTGGGTGTGTTCCCCTGTCACTGTACACAGACCTTGGGTGTGCTCCCTGTCACTGTACACAGACCCTGGGTGTATTCCCTATCACTATACACAGACCTTGGGTGTGCTCCCTGTCACTGTACACAGACCTCGGGTGTGCTCCCTGTCACTGTACACAGACCTCGGGTGTGCTCTTCTGTCACTGTACACAGACCTCGGGTGTGCTCCCTGTCAGTGTACACAGACCCTGGGTGTGTTCCCCTGTCACTGTACACAGACTTTGGGTGTGTTCCCCTGTCACTGTACATAGACCCTGGGTGTGTTCCCCTGTCACTGTACACATACCTTGGGTGGGTTTCCCTGTCACTGTACACAGACCCTGGGTGTGTTCCCCTGTCACTGTACACAGACCTTGGGTGTGCTCCCTGTCACTGTACACAGACCCTGGGTGTATTCCCTATCACTATACACAGACCTTGGGTGTGCTCCCTGTCACTGTACACAGACCTCGGGTGTGCTCCCTGTCACTGTACACAGACCTCGGGTGTGCTCTTCTGTCACTGTACACAGACCTCGGGTGTGCTCCCTGTCAGTGTACACAGACCCTGGGTGTGTTCCCCTGTCAGTGTACACAGACTTTGGGTGTGTTCCCCTGTCACTGTACACAGACCTCGGGTGTGCTCCCTGTCACTGTACACAGATCCTGAGTGTGTTCCCCTGTCACTGTACACGGACCCTGAGTGTGTTCCCCTGTCACTGTACACGGACCCTGGGTGTGTTCCCCTGTCACTGTACACAGACCCTAGGTGTGTTCCCCTGTCACTGTACACAGATCCTGGGTGTGTTCCCCTGTCACTGTACACAGACCTTGGGTGTGTTCCCCTGTCACTGTACACAGACCCTGGGTGTGTTCCCGTTACTGTACACAGACCTCGGGTGTGCTCTTCTGTCACTGTACACAGACCTCGGGTGTGCTCCCTGTCACTGTACACAGACCCTGGGTGTGTTCCCCTGTCAGTGTACACAGACTTTGGGTGTGTTCCCCTGTCACTGTACACAGACCCTGGGTGTGTTCCCCTGTCACTGTACACAGACTTTGGGTGTGCTCCCTGTCACTGTACACAGACCCTGAGTGTGTTCCCCTGTCACTGTACACGGACCCTGGGTGTGTTCCCCTGTCACTGTACACAGACCCTGGGTGTGTTCCCCTGTCAGTGTACACAGACCTTGGGTGTGCTCCCTGTCACTGTACACAGACCCTGGGTGTGTTCCCCTGTTACTGTACACAGACCTCGGGTGTGCTCCCTGTCACTGTACACAGACCCTGGGTGTGTTCCCTATCACTATACACAGACCTTGGGTGTGCTCCCTGTCACTGTACACAGACCTCGGGTGTGCTCCTCTGTCACTGTACACGGACCTCGGGTGTGCTCTTCTGCCACTGTACACAGACCTCGGGTGTGCTCCCTGTCACTGTACACAGACCCTGAGTGTGTTCCCCTGTCACTGTACACCGACCCTGGGTGTGTTCCCCTGTCACTGTACACAGACCCTGGGTGTTTTCCCCTGTCACTGTACACAGACCCTGGGTGTGTTCCACAGTTTACACAGACCTTGGGTGTGTTCCCCTGTCACTGTACACAGACCTCGGGTGTGCTCCCTGTCACTGTACACAGACCCTGGGTGTGCTCCCTGTCACTGTACACAGACCTCGGGTGTGCTCCCTGTCACTGTACACAGACCCTGGGTGTGTTCCCCTGTCACTGTACACAGACCTCGGGTGTGCTCCCTGTCACTGTACACAGACCCTGGATGTGTTCTCTGTCACTGTTCTGGGGGGGGGTTGGATGAGGCAGCTGTGCTGATGGCTTTTTTGTTGCCTTTAGGCTATAATTATGTAAGAATGGAGTTTCTCTCTCCTAGGGGGTGGCTCCCATATGTGGTCCCTAGACCCTTAGCATGACTAATCCATGTCTTTAAAAACCTTCTACATGGGTGGAATGTAGATGGAGTTTTCCTGTCCCAAAGCTGCTCTCAAATAAACACACTGGGGCCTATATTAATTATAAATGCTCAGCCAATAGCTCAGGCTTACTACTAACTAGCTCTTACATTTTAAGTTAACCCATATTCCTTATTTACACTGTGCCACGATTATAGGTGAGTGCCACCATGCCCAACTGTGAGATAGTACCTCTTTAAAAAGTGGGCTGGTGGTGGCTGGGGAGACAGTTCAGTTGGTACAGTAAAACACTTGCTCTGCTAGTAAAAATGCCTGAGTTTACCCTTCAGAACTCATGTAGAAAGCCAGGCATAGTGGGGTGGAAACAGGCAGATACATGAGGCTGGCTGGGCAGCCAGTAGAGCCTTATGTAGTGAGATTCAGGTCAGCCTGGCTCAAGCTTCAACAAAAAGGAAAATGAGGTGGATCCAGGAGAATGATACCCTAGGTTTACCTTTGGTCTACACCCACACCCCCCCTCACACACCCCTACCTGCCTTCCCATGTGCATGCATTCCCCAAACCAGCCTCCCAGCCAACGAACCAACCAACCAAGAAAGCAAGTGTGTCTTTGATGACTTGATGCAAACCTAGATATACCTGGGAAGAGAAATCTCAGTTGAGGAATAGCCTCCATCAGACTGGCCTGTGAGCATATCCGGGGATGGGAATTTTCTGGATGATTAAGTAATGTGGAAGGACCCAGCTTCACTGTGGGCAGTACCATCCCTGTGCAGATGGGCCCAGACTGAACAGGAAAGGTAGCAAGCAGAGTTACTTCATGGTCTCTCTTTCAGTTCCTTCTTCCTTCCTCCATGTTCCTGCCTGGCTTCCCTCAATGATGGGCTGTAACCTGTAAGATGGAGGAACACTCTTCTCCCCAAAGTTGCTTTTGGTCATGGTATTTCTCACAGCAACAGAAAGCAAATGAGGACACCAAGAAATGGAATTCACCTGTATTCTCAAGTTTCCTGCTTTTTGATCTATCTATTTCCTTCCCTGACTCACACCAGCTTTCTTTTTACTTTTTATTTTTGAGAGAGGATCTCTCTAAGTTGCCTGGGCTGGCCATGCATTCACTCAGTATCTTAGTCAGACCTTGAACCTGTAATCCTGCCTCAGCTTCCCGAGCAGCTGGGGTCACAGACCTATGCCACCAGGCCCTTCAGGAAGCTACTTCTTATTTTCTCTATCTGGAAAGGGACAGTGATTAAGATATTCGAAGCACTAGTATAGGAGTTATTTTATTTTGTTGGAAAGCCAGTATCTTATTGATCCTCGTTTTTCTCTTTCATTTAACAGCTGGACCCATTCAGCAAGTTTTTTGAGAAAGGTGGTTGTAAGACACTGAAATTTTTCTATCAGGAAGGAGATGCACCAGGTCTTGGTAAGGGTGTTTTCTGAAGACCCTGGGCTGATTAATGTTGAAGTCTGCCTATTTTTCCTCTTGCACATAGAAGATTTCCACTTTTACAGCAAAAACGTTACCAGAAATCTATGTTAAAAAAAAAAAAGTGTTTACGCCTTTAATCCCATCACTCCCAAGGCAGAGGGTGGCAGATCTCAGTGAGTTGGAGACCAGCCTGGTCTACAAAGTGAGTTCCAGGACAGCCAGGACTGTTACACAGAGAAAGCCTGTCTTGAAAAACCATTAAAAAAATAGTGTTTAAAGGAGTTGGAGATGTGTTTCAGCTACTAAAAGCACTTGGGGCTGTTCATTTCCCAGCACCCACATGGTGGCTTACAAACATCTGTAACTCCAGTCCCAGGGCATTTGATTCCCTCTTCTGGCTTCCACTGGCGTTGCATGCAGGTGGTACACAGGCATGCGTGCTGGCAAGACCACTCACATACGTGAAGCAAAATAAATCTTTATCTTAAGAACACACCAGGGTCATCAAGATGGCTCATCAGGTAAAGACACCAGCCTCTAACCCTGGTGATCGGAGTTCCGTCTATAGGACCCACATGGTGGAAGCAGAGATCCAACTCCTGCAAGTTGTCTTATGGCCCCAACATGCATGCTTTGACACATAATGTGCACAGACACCAAATAAATGTAATAAAAAATTCCTTTTTCAGAAGCAATCATTTGAGACATTGCTGACATGATTTAGGAAGAGATGTCAGAGACATTCTGGCCTCTATCGGGAAATACACTTTTCCATTAGAATTTAATTGCAGTTCCCTGGAACAGGTGGACCATTTTGTCCATATGTTTTCAGATGGCTAGAAGTCGTCACAATACCTCTTTGGAGCCCAGCAGCTGCCCCTCGTGGCTGCGGCTCAATGGTCTTGTGCCTGCTGCAGCTGTTAGTTGCAGCATCTGGCTTTCCAGTATTACCCCTAAGATAATCAACATGCAACCAGGTTACTATACCTTTGTTCTAATAACTAGATACTTGGGTTGCCCTTTCTACTTTAAAGAGTAGTATGTGTATGTCCGAGTGTGTTGGTATGATTCAGGTGCACCTGCACATATGTGTGTACGGGGTAAAGGGGTCAGAGGGCAACTTCTGTTGACATCCTCAGGAATGCTATCTGCCTACTTTGAGACAGGTCCTTGCCTTGGCAGACAGCTTACCCATTAGGATAGACTGCCTGGCCAGTAAGCAGTCACTTACCAAGCCGGGTCAGTTCTGTGATTGTATGTTCAGTTCTTGGCATTTGTTTTCAGAGAGTGGTCGAACTATCACTGGAGTACCCAAAGGGACAAAAATGATGAGACTGTACATAGACAGCGCAGCCCCAGAAAAGCTAAAAGGACTGTGCATGTTTTTTGTTCGCTGTCGTAATGAGGTTGCCATCAATGCTAAAAACATTTATGAGGTATGTTTTAAAACACAGGTAACTCGTCGTGTTTCCCCAGTGCCTTTGTCTCCTTTCCTATATGTAGAACTGTACTGAGTTCCAAGAAAATGATGTATTTGTATACTGACAGGAGCTAAGAGACTGCCTATAATAGAGCTGCATTTTGTTCTCCTGTAGATTCTGCCTTTAGAAGTTTATGTTTTGAAAATATTTAAAAGTTGGTTTTTTTTGAGACAAGGTCACAGACAGCCCAGGATGGCTTTGAGATATGTATGTATGTATGTATGTATGTATGTATGTATGTATGTATGTATGTATAAAATCTCCAATGTCCTTGAACCCCTAACCCTCCCACCTCCACTATTTTTTTTTTTTTTTTTTGGACTTTTCCAGACAGAGTTTCTCTGTGTGGCTTTGGAGGCTGTCCTGGAACTAACTCTTGTAGACCTGGCTGGTCCTGAACTCACAGAGATCCACCTGCCTCTGCCTCCCGAGTGCTGGGATTAAAGGCGTGGGCCACCAACCCCCAGGCCACTTCTACTTCTCAAGGGTTGGGATTATAGACATGCATCATTGTTCTAATTTGCTTTCTGTTGCTGCAATAAAATACTGGACAAAGGCAACTTGGACAAGAAAGGGTTTATTTCCCTTCCACTTCCAGATCATAGCATAGCAACTGAGAAAAATTGAGGCAGGACCTGAAACAGACCATGGAGGAACGCTGCTTACTGACTGCCCCCGCCCCCAATGGCATGCTCAGCTTGCTTCCATATATAAAACACAACCATCTGCTTAGGGGTGGCCTGGTGGATTGGACCCTCCCACATCAATTAACCAGGAAAAGACTTTCAGCCATGCCCATGGGTCAGTCTGCCTGAGGTAGTTCCTTAGTTGAGCTTCCCTCTTCCCAGGTGACTCTGGTTTCTGTCGACTTGATAAAAATGAACCAGCACAACCGCAAGCCCTAAAGTTTATGAAAACTCGCTGTCTTCTGTATGGTGTGCACGGAATTGCCATATGTGCACTCTTCAGGGACACATTCACTTCTGTTTCTACTCTTTGCTTAGTATTTTAGATTTTTAGTCATCTTAGGAGAAGAGGGAACTGACTTATCGTCTAGGCATGCTAACCTAGTCAGGGGCTGGACTGCAGCAGGATAGAAACAGCTAGTAGAGTTACATGGACCAGAATTTGCCTCCAAGCTGTTTCCTTTAGCAGGTGGCTCTTCCTTTCTGAGACATGGGCATGACTGATGGGGAATAATGACACCCTCTTTGCTCAATTGTTGTGAGACCTCTGAGAGAAACTGTTGCTATACTACCTGATTTACAGTAGATTTTCCAAGAGCTCCCATCCATCCTCTTTCTTGTTCTCGGGGGGGGGGGGGGTCTTACTGCCTTCTGGAGTGAGACATGTAACAAATTGGATGTAGTTTGGCTTCTTTCCTGTTTGTGATGAAAGACTGCCTGGAGACAGGTTGTTGAGGTGGGCAGTTGTCCCCCGGGCCCTTGTAGGTACTGCACTTGTGGGTGAGCCATCCACTGTCCGTTAGTGCCCTTCCTGAGGAGTCTGCCCTTTCCCTCTGCTTGCTTTTCTCTTTCTTTCTACACTCTTGTCATCTGTGTGTGTGGACGAGTGTTCAGTCTGTCATCAATTTCAGGAATGCTCTCTTCTATTTATCTAGGATTCGGTCTGTTCTTCCATTCCCTTTCCTCTTCCCTTTGCCTTCCCCCTTCTCCCCCTTCCCTCCTCTCCTCCCCTTCATTGCCTTTCCTTTTCCCACCCTCTCTCTCCCCCCTCCACACTCCTCCCAACCCTCTTCTCCTATCCCTTTCCCCCCTTTCCTTTCGCTTTGAGGATCAAACCCAGGGCTTTGCATCTGCTGGCCAAATGCTCTCCTACTCAGTTACTTCTCCAGCCGCCTTTATCTTTGGAGAGAGGGTCTCACTGTGTTACCCAGGCTGGCCTTGAACACCTGGGCTCAAGCAAACCTGCCTCAGCCTCTTGAGTACCAGGGACTACTATTGTCTGCAGCCATAGCCTACTTATGTTTTAGTTTTTTGTTTTTTTTTTTTTTTTTTGTTGTTGTTTCTCGAAGTTTCAGTTACATGTGCATGTAGTTTAAAGAGGAACAGGTTCTTTGAGCCTTGTTATGCTCGGCTGACCTCTATCCCACTCCCCAGAGGGAACCCCTAAGTCTATTAGATGAGGTTGGACAGTTCGCTCAGAAGGTACTGTTCTTAGCGAGAACCTGAGTTCAGTTCTCAGCACTCACATTGGGTGGCTCTTAACCACCTGTAACTGCAGATGCCGGGGATCCAACACCACCTTGTCTGGTCTTTGCAGTCACTGCACTCATGTCCACTCCCTGAGTACATACGCATATACCTAAAAACATTATAAAAAATTTAAAAAGTCTTGCCGGGTGGTGGTGGCGCACACCTTTAGTCCCAGCACTTGGGAGGCAGAGGCAGGTGGATCTCTGTGAGTTCGAGACCAGCCTGGTCTACAAGAGCTAGTTCCAGGACAGCCTCCAATGCCACAGAGAAACCCTGTCTCGAAAAACAAAAAACAAGAAAAAAAAAAAAAAAGAAAGAAAGAAAAAAGAAAAAAAAAGTTTAAAAAGTCTCTTTTAGAATATTCTTTCATTTACACTGCTAAATTTAGCTAGCTTTACAGGTCTGTTTTTAATCATTTTAGGCTTTATCGTGGACTTTCCTCTATGTATGAGAATTTAGTTGGTTTTTTTGAAAAATGAAAAAAAAAAACCAAAAAAACAAGCAAACCAGGGTCTTACTGTGTAACTCTGGAACTCACTATGTAGATCAGGCTGGCCTCAAACTCACAGCAATCCACCTGCCTCTGCCTTCTGAATGCTAGGATTAAAGGCATGAGCCACCATGCCTGGCAAATTTAAATCTAAGAACTTTCTGCCCCCACCCAACCCTCCCTTCTTCTGACATGATTGCATTCCTCACTGTTTAGATAAGCATTCATTCATATCATAACTCTGTAAATATAAACACAGCAGAGTCATACAGTGTACCAATGATTTTCAGAGTCATGGCAATCAGGAAGAAGAGAAAATGGGCATATAGGAAGGGGCCAGGACAGGATTGAGGACAGCCCAAAGATCTGTTCTCAATGACCCGTTTCTGCCATCTGCTACTTCATACCACTTCTTCATATAATTGTCTTACCACGAAGGCATTGGCCTGTGGATTAGTTCTGAGCCTTCATGAGGTCACCCACTAGGGGAACACATCTCATACACACCCAGAGGCAGGCTTCCCTAACTCCCTCAGCACCTTGCAAGTTGACGACAAAGATTACCTATCATACTTCACAAGATTGTTTGCATGAACAGGACACCTATACTTGAGGGAGGGCGTCATATGTGACAGGCTCAGTTGTCTCTCCCATGCCTCAGCTAGGTTACAGGGCACAGCTCCTCCCCTTGGAAGAGATTAAAATACAGAGGAAGGGGCTAGAGAGATGATTCAGGGGTTAATAACATTGACTGCTCTTCTAGAGGACCTGGGTGCAATTCCCAGCACCCACACAGCAGCTCACAACTGTCTGTAACTCCAGTTCCAGGGGACCCAATACCCTCACACAGGCATATGTGTGGGCAAAACACCAATGCACATGAAATCCATGTGGGAATGCACAGAATAGGGCCGAAGGTAAGATTGTTGGTGTTAGAGTTCCAACATTCTTAGGCATTTAACCCTTTCCCGGTGGTTTACAAAATGCATCAACTGTCCACTGCAGGTGAAAAATAGCTTATGATGTTTTTCTCAGCTCCTTAGTGGACTTAACATATAACAGTTGAATACCACCCTTTCAGGATGTGCTATTTACCGTCTTGGATGCATCTAAAGGACTCTTAAAAGGGATCAGGAACATGTTGCAATACATATTTCTCCCGGCTATTCTTGCAACGAACAACTGGGGTGCACTAAACCAGTCCAAGCAGGGTGAATCTGAGAAACATATTTTCACAGAAACCATCAACAGATATCTTTCATTTTTAGATGGTAAGTGTAAGATTTAATGTTTGGTCAACAACTCAACATGAGACTGTTAGCTGCAAGGTACGTTACTGAAAACAGGGTTGATAGAAGGGCTTTCCAAAAGGAGATGGCAGTGAAAGTCACCAGGAGACCTGGAGATAAGGTGGGAAAACATGAGACCCCCCTCATTGCTGGGGAGCTCTGCAAGTAAAAGGGTAAGGGGGGATCTCTTCTTGTTTTCCACTAAAAATTTTCCACTAAAAAAAAAAATACATACTTATGCTAGAGACATGGCTCAGCAGTTAAAAGCATTTGCTGCTCTTGTGGAAGACCCAGGCTTGAGTTCCAGCACCCACCCGTAATTCCAGTTCCAGAGGATCCAGTGCCCCCTTCTGGTCTCTGTGTGCATTGCACACATCCCGTGCATATACGTATACTCAGGCATACACATACATGTACACATAAAATAAATATTTTAAACTGTGCTTTACAGTGATTTCTTTAAAACGTGCTTTTATCCCTTAATGTAAAAATACACAATTTGATTCACGAGTCAACTCATGACCTTTTTTCCCCCCTTTTCTTTTTGAGACAGGATCTCACGTAGTCTGGTTTTGTAGCCCAGGATGGCTTTAAACTCCTGCTTTTCATGCCTCCACCTTCACAAGTACTGGGGTGAAACCTCTAAGCCTGGTTTATGTGGTGCTGGGGATCAAACTGAGGGTTTTGTACATGCTAGGTGAGCACTGTCCCCCACTGAGCTACATACCTACCTGTAGAATTTTATCTTTATAAAGCACTGGATCTTACGCTTTTTTGTAAATATGGCAGCTTGGAAAGCACATCTTGACATTTAACGTATGGGTACTTTTTTTTTTTTTATAATGTATCGTTTTCTTGTTTATAATGTGTTGGGTTTTTTTTTCTTCTTTTAGGTGCTAGAATAAGCATTGAGGGAACAGTGATGTTAAAGAAGGTGGACAATATCGATTTCTCCAAGCTGCATACCTTTGAAGAAGTCACAGCCGCAGCGAGCAATTCCGAGATGTTGCATCAGCTGGAGGAGGTGCTGATGATGTGGTACAAGCAAATCGAGCAGGTGAGGCCACTCTGCTTCCCCTGGAGTTGTGGCTTGGTCCTAGGTACGTCACTTTGTCCCTGATGACTTGTGTCTTGTGAATACTCCTCATGAAAGACAGGGGGAAACGACGCAGTGAGGAGCCACAGAGACAGACACTGCATGAGTACATCCTGGGTGGCCAGTGGATGTCTTACTTCTGTCAGATAGGTTCAGCCCAGGCTTTTTCATATCAGTATTTTGGTGCCAAGGCCACAGCAGTGAAAAAACATAGTATATGTCAGCATTGCTGGGGCAGTGGAGGTAGCTTATTTGATATAGTGCTTGCCATGCAAACGTGAGTACTTGAGTTCAGTCCCAGCACCCACATAAAAAGCCTGCTTGGTCAGATCATGGTGGCACCCACCTTTAATTCCAGCACTCAGGAGGTGGAAGCAGGTGGATCTCTGTGAGTTTGAGGCCAACCTGGTCTACAGAGCGAGTTTGGGACAGCCAGGGCTACACAGAGAAAACCTGTCTCAATAAACAACAACTGAATGCCACATGTGCTGGCTGGCATCTGGAATCCCAGGCCTGGGGGACAGAGATAGGTTCAGTCCCAGGACTGAGGGACAGAGATGGGTTCAATCCCAGGACTGAGGGACAGAGATGGGTTCAATCTCCAGGCCTGGGGGACAGAGATGGGTGGGTCCCTGACATTGACTGGCCAGATGGTCTAGCCGAATGGGTGAGCCCTGGTGCTCAGTGAGAGACCCGGTCTCAACACCAAGTGTGCAGTGCCACAGGAAGGACAACTGAGGTCGACTTCTAGCCTCCACTCAAGCTGTGCACACAAGGACATGCACACCCACAAGCCAATAGAGATGCAGATATTAGTCATAAGGGCAGAGCCCTCAAGCATAACCTTCCCAAGTCCTTACCTCCAAACACTGTCACCCTGGATCAGGCCTCAGCATGTGAGTTTTGTGGGGGGAGCATCAGCATCCAGCCCATTGCCAGACCATGGGTGTCATTTTTCAAGCCCCCCTCACCAGCACTTAATATTTCCTTTCATCCGTTACCTGTTGGCTCAAGTGCTTCTCTCTCTCTCTCTCTCTCTCTCTCTCTCTCTCTCTCTCTCTCTCTCTGGCTTTTCAAGACAGGGTTTCTCTGTATTGCTTTGGAGCCTGGTGTGGAACTCGCTTTGTAGACCACGCTGGCCTCGAACTCACAGAGATCTGCCTGCCTCTGTCTCCCGAGTGCTGGGATTAAAGGCATGTGCCATCACCACCGGGCCGTATAATAAATCTTAAAGAAAGGAAGTGACCTCAGATGGCACAAAGAGCTATTTTTAAAAAAGGAATTGTATTTTGTTAGACTTTTCAGTACTTAATCAGCTATCCATTATTTAAGGAAGTTTAGTCTTCCCTTCCCTCAGTAAGTCATTTCTCCTTTAGCTGTTACAAAGGACAATAACTGTCTTTGCTCAGGCTTCCTTTTTGTGTGCTCAGGAGTCCTTAAGTCAGTGGAATCCCTCAGAGCATTTGAGCATAGGGCTCTAATTGGATACTATTATGCCCTCTAATAGTTATTATTGTGGTTTTGCTTTCAGTACTGTGATAAAATACCATGATAAAAAGGCAGGGCTGGGAATATATCTCATGGTAGAGTGCTTGTCTAACACATATAAACCCTAAGTTTAACTTCCAGCATCTCACACACACACACATACACACACACAAAAAAAAAAAAATCAGGGAGGAAAGGGAACCCTCTTCTAGCTCAAAATTCCAGGCAACTGCCCACCATTGTAGGGAAGTCAAGGAATCTGAAAGGGCTAGTCATGTCACATCCATAGTTAGGAGCAAAAATGCATGCTTACCTGTGCTTACCTGTGCTTACCCCCCCACTTACATAGTCTGGGGCCCCTTGCCTAGGAAATGGTGCCACCATGGTAGGTTGGGTAGGTCTTCCCACATCACTTAACATAGTTAAGATAGTCACCCACAGACATGCCCATAAGCCAACCTGATCTAGGCTATTTTTCACTGAGTCTTCAGTAACATCAAAGATACCTGGCTCAGCAGTTAAGGTTAAATGGATTTATGTACTTTACATATGGAAGCGCTCACTTGTTCAAGCCACTGGTTATAGCTGGGATTGTCAGATTGCCCTTCTGTCAAGTGTGCAATGTTGTCTTGATTGACTTTGCACTACCCTGAACACTACTGAAGTTGAGCATATTAAATAGTTGCTTAGGCTTCTTTGTTGACTTGCCTGATCAAATCATTTGGGTGGTTTTTCTTTTGAATGGCTTGGTGTTATCTCATTGACCTGTTGGACTTTACGTGATGTTTGCCAGATCTTAATTCTTTGTTATAACCCCCTATGCCTTGTCTTTTCATTTGGCAGGGTGTCTTTTTTTAAAGATTTATTTATTTATTACATATACAGTGTTCTGCCTACATGTCAGAAGAGGTCACTGGATTGAATTGTAGACGGCTGTGAGCCACCATGTGGTTGCTGGGAATTGAACTCAGGACCCCTGGAAGAGCAGTTAGTGCTCTTAACCTCTGAGCCATCTCTCCAGCCCCTTGACATGGTGTCTTTAGAAATACTGAAGTCTGAAGTTTTAGCAGTTTTTACTTTATTTTATAATTTTGTGTGTTATGAATGTTTTGCCTGCATGCATATATGTGTACCCCATGCCTGCAGTACCCAGAGAAGCCAGAAGAGGGGGCTACAGGTGATTGTGTGATGATACTCAATTGCAGGTCCTTATTGAGAGTGAGCAGATGAGAAAAGAAGCTGACGATTCGGGTCCACTCACTGAATTGGAGCACTGGAAACGTATGTCAGCCAAGTTCAACTACATTATCGAGCAGATTAAAGGGTCCAGCTGTAAGGCCGTCATAAATGTGCTAAATGTTGCACACTCGAAGCTGTTAAAGGTAAAAGGCTTTTCATTGTAAACACTCTTATCAAACTGCTTCTTGGGAGATGCTCTGAGGTTAAGAGCATAGGTTGTTCTCTCAGAGGTTGTGAGTTCAATTCCCCATAACCACGTGGCAGCTCACAGCCCTCTGTAATGAGATCTGGTGTCTCTATTTGGTGCCCTCTTCTGGCACATGGGTCATGCATGCAGGCAGAAAATGATATACATAATAAAGAAACAAATATATCTTTCCATGTGGTGGCGGCACATGCCTTTATTCCCAGTACACGGGAGGCAGAGGCAGGAGGATCTCTGTGAGTTTGAGGCCAGCCTGGTCTACAGAGTGAGTTCCAGGACAGCCAGGGATACACTGAGAAACCCTGTCTCAAAAAACATACAAAAAAAGTTCTGGTATGTATTTTGAGTATATACCACCTATGTATGCCCCATGGAGGCCTAGGATCCCTAGGAGCTGGAATTACAGGCAGTTGTGAGCCATACAACATGCAAGCTGGGAACCAAAGTCAGAGCAGCAAGCACAATTAACCAGTGAGCCGTCTCTCCAATCCCTGCCTGGCTCACTAAATAGGCAAGGCTGGCTGGCTGTCTCTGCCTCCCCAGCTCCAGGTTGACACACGTCCCATTGCTTTACTGACATAGATTCTGGGGATAAAATTCAAGTCTTCTTGCTTTTGCAGAGACACTTTAATGACTAAGCTCTTGCCCCAGTCCCACAAAAAACAAACAAACAAAAAAAACCCATCATTTTTGCATGTTGGGGATTTCATACTTTCCTAGACATTATGAAATACAGCGTAGATAGTTTCAATCAGTAGTTATCCCTGCTGTGCTATAGAAGAACCAGAATGAATTCCTCCTGCCTAGCTCAATTTTGGGGCCCTTTCCAGTCTTCAGTGACCACTATCCCATTGTATTCTGTGGCATCAGATGGTTTCTCTGTCTGCAGCCGTCAGGTGTTTAAGCGTGTCAAGCTTTGAATCGGACATTCTAGTATACCACCGTAGTTTCCAGCCGATAAAACCAAGATTTATTTCTGAGTTTCGACAGTTCATCTATGGAGTGCCATCCAGAGAAATGATCGCTTTTATTTGGAAGGTGTTTGGGGAGTTGTAAGTCATTGCACACTTGCTGGGGCGAAGAGCAACACTGGGGAGATGGCTCAGCAGTCAGGAGCACTGGTGGCTCTTGCAGAGGACCTGGTGGTACCTGGTGCTGAGTAACCATCTCTAACCCTAGTCCTCTGGGGATCTGACATCCTCTTCTAGCCTTCTTGGGAACTGCTTACATGTGGTTGCACAGACATACATGCAGACAGACACCCCCCACATACAATAAAAATAATAAAGATAGAAGCAAAACTTCTGCTCAGCACGAATTTCCCCACACCATCTTTTCACCCCTTTTCCTAGGGACCATTTTATTATTTTTTTTAAAGATTTATTCATTTTTAATTTATGCATAGGTATGTTTTGCCTGCATTGTATGTGTGTGCACTGCATGAGTGTCTAGTGTCTGAAGAAGTCAGAAGAGGGCCTTGGGTTCCTTAGAATTGTAGTTAGAAATGGTTGTGAGCTATCATGTGGGTGCTGGGAATCGAACCCAGGTCTTCTGCTACAGCAACCAGTGCTCTAACCACCTACCCATCTCTCCAGCCCAAGTAAATCTTCTTCAAGATAATATATACCAATCACACTTCAATATTTTTTCAGTGTGTGTTTGTTCAGGGAAAACAGCTTGAAGTTCATGACTAAGTTGAAGCCCACTAAGATGTTGGGACTGATAATTGAATTCTTATGCAACTTTGATTCCTTAGAATTGGCGTGATTTGGATGCAAGAATCACTGACACAGCAAACGAATCAAAAGATAACGTTCGGTATTTGTACACCCTGGAAAAAGTATGTCAGCCCCTCTATAACTACGACCTGGTGAGTATGCTCCTGAAGGCCCAGTTTCTAGGGCCTGGTGGGTGTTGGGCAGGGAGGAGAATAGTTGGGAATCTTAACAAGTTAAACAGTGTGGTTTCTAAAATTAAAGCACTTGGTCATGGCATTTTATCACAGCAAAAGGAAGCAAACCAGGGTAACATATATGATAGGATTTACTTCCTCTGATTCCCAGTGTCTTGATTTTAGGTTTCCATGGCACATGGGATACAAAACTTGATTAATGCCATCAGAATGATCCACAGCGTGTCTAGGTATTATAATACATCAGAAAGGATGACCTCTTTGTTCATCAAGGTGAGCGTCTTTATCATCATCATTATCATTATTAGTGTGTGTGTGTATGATTTGTGCGTAGCGGAGTGCAGCTGTGCTGTCACAACTTGTGGAGGTCAGAGGGCAACTTTGCAGGGTCTGGTTCTCTTCTTCTACCTTCGAGTGTGTCCCTTGGATTGAACTCAGGTCACCTGGCTGGGAGACAAGGGCCTTGACTTGCTGAGTCATCTCACCAGCCTCCCCAGGGTGGGGGAGTCAGTTGTACTAAATAGTAATGAATGCCTTTTTCCTTGGCAGAGGTCAGACCCAGGCTTTTTGTTTAAAGGTAGCTGTAGCTGTAGCTGTTTTCTTCAATTTAGTCATTCCAAATACTTGCGAGTCTACCCAATAGGTAAGGCTTGTTTGTATTCAAAGTTCATGTTGCATCCTGTGGTTAATTATTTTAAAGATTAAAAGAAAATTAGCCGAGAAACATTAGAATGGAATCGAGTTAGATGTGTAAAAGCACATGTCAAGTTTTATAAAAGGAAATAAGGATCTAGCTACATACTGCACCTCAGATGCCCGTGGAAATCCTCTCTGCCCTTTTGTTTCCTTCTTGCTACTGGCGCTTCAGGTTGAGATCTTTCTTGGTTCTAGATTCTTAACATTCTTTTCAGCATTGTGAAACAGAACATTATGGCTGGTTGTAATGTCAATTTGACATAAGCTAAGGTTTTCTAGATTCTGAATGGGGAAATATTTCTATAGAATTGGCCTATAGACAAGACTGTAGGGTGTTTTCTTGATTGTTGGTTGATGTGGGTGGCCCAGCCCATTACGGGTGGTTCCATCCCTGGGCTGGTGGTCCTGAAAAAAGCAGGCTGAGCAAGCCCTGAGGAGAAAGCCAGTGAGCAGCACCCTCCATGGCTTCTGCCTGAGCTCCTGCCTCCTTCCCTGACTTCCCTCCCTGATGGATGGTAGTGTGGAAATGGAAGCTGAAATTAACCCTTTCCTCCCCAAGTTGCTTTTGGCAGTAGTGTTTTATCACAGCAATGGAAACACTAACTAAGGGGTATTCAGACTAACAATGAAATGTTACAAGTTTCTTTTTGATCACTAATGTTTTTGTGATTTTCACATAGCCTCATTTTGGGATTTACTATTTCTTTTGCTGCAAAAAATAACCTTGGGGCTGGAGAGATGGTTCAGCGGGTAAAAGCATTTGTGACAGAGCCTACTGTTCAAGTTGCTCTAAATTCATTTTATAGGGCCACGGATTAGGGTAAACTCACATCAATTACAAATCCTTAAAATTTCCCAGGAGGATCATCCTTTGAAATCTGGGGTTTGGGTTCCTTTAGACACTTCCTGCAAGCCTGTGTTTGTGATCCTGCATTCGCTGCCCATTTAAACATTCCCCCAAGTTCACTGCATACACCAGACACCATTTTCTTCCTCCTCTCTCCCTACCCCTTTCTTCTTTCTCTGCTTTTCTCATTCTATCTCTCCCTCAGCCTCTTTGCTAAGGCCCTGTATTTCTCAAGCTGGCTGCAAATTCTCTTATGTAATAGAGGACAGGGATGACCTTTAACCTCTGATTCCCCCCTGCCTTCACCTCCAGTGTGCTGGGACTGCAGGTCCTCACCTGATTTAAGTGATGCTCAGGATGGCACCCAAGGCTTTGAGCATGCTAGGCAAGCATTCTACCATTGGTCTATATTCCCTCTCCTAGCCATTGTGTGAAGACTATCCTTCATTGCTTTGGGCTAGATCAGGACCTAAATGGTCGTGAACTAGACAGATGGAAAATGTGCTCTACTTTGGGACTCATGGTCCTAGTGACAGTGACCTAATTGCAGTAGGTAAATCTGACTCTGGGTTTTCTTCATTTTGATTGGATTTGTGTTTTTTTTTTTTAACTTTGTGATTTAATTACTCTATAAACTTATTGTTTATCTCATATATTATGTTTTTAAGAGTCATTCACCTGCAGCTCCTTTGTACCCACCTTTATTTTAGGTAACAAATCAGATGGTGACAGCATGCAAAGCATACATTACTGATGGAGGAACAAACCATGTGTGGGACCAGGAAACACCAGCGGTATTAAAAAAGATCCAGGTTTGTGAAAGGACTTTGTTTTCAGAAAGCAAAGTTCTCACCGGCCAGTTCAATGTCATTTACTTTTGTTCATTCATGAAACATGGTTCCCTGTAAAGCAGTTGTGAGTGGAGAGGTGTGAGGACATGTAAAAGGTTGTCATTGATATGTCACTCCAGTGGGGGTTGGCGGCTCAGCAGTACTGTAACTCATTTCAAAGGACCCAGAACCTTTGCCCCTGTGGGCACTGAAAAGTTTCGATGCCCATAAGCCTCTCCACCTATGCGTCAATCCAAATCAGACCAAATCAAACCAAATTTAAAAAAAGCCCAGGTTTAATGGATACAACACTCCTGGGTAGCCTTCCAGACCCCCCACCCCCAGAGGGGAGACAGGAAAGGGAGTCTGGGAAAACACGAGTCTGTTGGGCGGGGGGCAGTTTAAATACCCTGTGGGAGTAGTCTTGAGCATCTCTGGGGGAGAGGTCATCATTTGGCAGACTTTCTGAGATGCAAACGGGTTTGGAGGGAGATGAAGGAGGGGGCTTGGGTGCAATTTCCACCATAACAGGCACCTGCACACACGTGCAACCATAATTAAAAATAAAAAAATTAGTCTTTTATGTATCACTGTGGCAGCTAGAGGAGCAGGCTAACGTGGCCCGGGAGCTGGGGACACTGAGAAGATCTAGCAGGTTTGCAGAGCTGGATCCCAATGCTCACCTAGCTCACAGAGGCAGCGATGGATGCCCCACCCCAGGCCCCTCTCCCATCCCCCTCAAAACAAAGACAACTTATAAAAGAGAAACAGGAAGCTGAGTCTTGTATCCTAGAAGTGTGGGTAAACTGGGCTAAGCATGCATGAATCTCTCGGTCCTGTCTCAAGCACCATATAAAAGGAGGTTTAGACGCATATCCCCACACCGCCAGAACTGGCATGGTAGAGATGGGAGGATCGGGAATTTGAGGTCAACCTTGGCTACACAGGGAGTTTGAGGCCAGCCTGGGGTACATGAAATCTTGTCTCAAACAACAGTAGGTGGGGCTGGAGAGATGGCTCAGAGGTTAAGAGCACTGGCTGCTCTTCCAGAGGTCCTGAGTTCAATTCCCAGCAACCACATGGTGGCTCAAAACCTGAGTTCAATTCCCAGCAACCACATGGTGGCTCAAAACCATCTGTAATGAGATCTGGTGCCCTCTTCTGCCCTGCAGGGACACATGAAGGCTGAACACTGTATAGATAATAAATAAATCTTAAAAAAAAAAGTTACAGTTTGCCCGGGTGGTGGTGACGCTCACCTTTAATCCCAGCACTGGGGAGGCAGATGTAGGCTCTGTGAGTTGGAGACCAGTGTGGTCTACAGAGTGAGTTCCAGGACAGGCTCCAAAGCTACACAGAGAAACCCTGTCTCGAAAAACAAAACGTGGAGAAATCAGTGACCAAAGGTGGAAACTGTTGAGAGGACTCTCCTGCAATTACCCAATGAGGTTGTGTGCATCTGCGCTCCTCACATATAGTCCAGAACCAATCATATGGACACAGATTCTTCTCCTGGTGTCAGGGGCACTAATTCACAGAGGAAAGAATTGTGAGAGAGCTGAGAAACAGAACAACTTGCAGTAATTTACAAAAGGACAAGGCTTAAGGTGTCCAAGGCGACAGGAAGACTCCTTCAGGGCGACTTGAAAGTCCACACACAGCTTTTACCTTTTGACAGCAGAACACGAGTTTTTGGAAGAAGCTTTGAAATGTGTCCAGGGAATACACCTAAAAAGTGGTGAAGAATAAAAAAGAATAAAAGAAGTCACACCTGCAAGGACAAGATCATTTATCAGAAGGGATGTGCTGAGTCAGTTAAGACAGTGTCAGTGAGCAAGAAAGAAAATAAAATCTCAGAAAAACGGAAATGCTCCAGAGCCCGCGCTGAGGGCCAAGGACAGCCAAGATATAGCAGAACGACTATTTTAGGGTTTCTATGACTGTGAAGAGACACTGTGGCCACGGTTTAACTCTTGTAAAGGACAACATCTAATTGGGGCTTCCTTACAGGTTCAGATATTCAGTCAATTGCTATGGTAGGAAGCATGGTGGCATTCAGGCAGACATGTTCTGGAGAAGGAGCTGGGAATTCTACGTGCTGATCGGCATTCAACAGGAAGAGAACTGGCCAGAGCTTCTGAGTCACCTCCTCCCACAAAGCCACACCCACTCCAGCAAGGCCACACCCACTCCAAACAAGGCCACACCCATTCCAACAAGGCCTTACCTCCTCCAACAAGGCCACACCTCCTAATGCGGCTCCCTAAGTGATCAAAGACGAGTTTCTGGGGGGCATTCTTAGTCAAAGCGCCACAATGAAAAACTCTGATGTGTGTGTGTGCATTTAAAAAATAAAACTAACCGGGCGTTGGTGGTGCAATTTTGGTGTGTGATTTCTGTTTTGTTTTTAAATTTGCAACCTTTTTTTTATAGTAAAGTTTAAAATAAAACATTTAAAATGTGATGCTCATAGGCTTTACTATACAGGCAGAGAATGAGAGCATTTGACGACAGTGCCGGCCTTTGTTTCGGAGGCTGATGGGGCTGGTATGATCAACTGGTCACCCACCACCCTCCTGCTTCTTTTTACTTTCAACTCTCTTGCAGGACTGCATTTTTCTCTTCAAGGAATATCAGGCATCCTTTCACAAAACGAGGAAGCAGATTTTAGAATCCTCGGGGGAGAAGTCTTTCGAGGTCTCTGAGATGTATATATTTGGAAAGTTCGAAGCCTTCTGTAAGAGACTGGAGAAGGTAAGCATTAGGCAGTTACAGGACCCCATCCTAGCCTGCGTGGTGCTGGTGTTTGGGGGTTTTCAGGCAGTGTGGGTGAAGATCATGGTCTCCTTGGGTCTCTTCCTGGTGTTGATTCAACTCATCCAATTAGGTTACTCATGTATCACTGCAATTTTTGAAACCATTTTTTTTTTCCTTTTTTTCCCAATCCCAGGCTAGTGCCTTGTGCCAGCACAAGGGCTGTTGCAAACCTGTGCCTCTCCCAGGACCTCAATTCTTCTTACACACAGATCTTGAACTTGAAGTCTAGTACTTTTGACTGCAATATTAAGGCGAGGAAATGCGTGCAGCTGGCAAGCCTCTGCCATATCTGAATGCATAGACTTCGGTCTTCTGGAACCAATATGCTCATTTCTTTTTTTGAACAGTGTGTATGGGAAGCCTTTGCTGGACAGACAGCTGCCGGAAGCGCCTTACCTCTGACTTCAGTTGTTAGGACTGACTGAGGAGGAATGGTATTCCTTAGAAAGGCTATAGGGAACCCACAGGAAAGGTCCCTTGGTGTCAGTCTTTGTGAGGGTCTATAAAGATATCATGGGGCCGCAGAGATGTTTTTGGTGAAGTGCTTACTGAGCAAGTGTAAGCTCCTGGGTGAGGATCCCTAATAGCCCAGTAAGTAGTTGGGCTTGGTGGTGCTCGCCTCTGGTTCCAGTGCTGGTCAGGCAGAGAGAGGTGAATTTTTGGAGCTCAGTGGTCAGCCAGCCTAACCAATCAGTGGAGCTCCAGATACAGAGAGAGACCCTGTCTCAAAAAATTAAGTTGGAGGGGCTGGAGGGATAGCTCAGCAGTTAAGAGCACATTCTGCTCTTGTAGAAGCCTTGAGTTTGGTTACCTGCACTGATAACTACTTGTAACTCCAGCTCCAGGGAGCTCCCCTCTTATGGGGGGGGAAATTGCCCCCCCATGCGCACACGCACACATAATTAAAAAATAAATTAAATCTTAAGATTATATAGGGAAAAAGATGTAACTGAAGATAGCCACATGAAATGAATCAAGCTAATGCCCACATGAAGACAAATACTGTATGTTTTCTCTTACTATGGCTCATGCATTTTATGTGGGGACATAAAATCATGTCCTACTCTCTGGCTCTTGCAGCTGGGTGGTAGAGTCAGAGTCTTGGAGGTTAGATACCATCAGGCTAGGCGTGTAACTTACTGTCTTGGCTTTTGCTTTACCTAGTAGGGATTCGGAATGCTTTTCTTTTTCATTTTTTCAGAACTGGAGATCAAACCCAGGGTCTTATGCTTGAAGGCAAACATTATGCCACTGAGTTACATCCCCAGCATAGAAATTTGTTCTGGGTTTTATTTCCTCTTCTTGTATTTAGCCAAGTGATTCTAGAGCCTTTCTTGTTTTGTTTCACTTATTCATTCATTCATTCATTTCTCTCTCTCTCTCTCTCTCTCTCTCTCTCTTTCTCTCTCTCTCTCTCTCTCTCTCTCTCTCTCTCTCTCTCTGTGTGTGTGTGGTACCATAGCCCATGTGTGGGGGTCAGAGGACCACTTGCAGACATCAGTCCTCTCCTAGCATATGGATCCTAAGGACTGAACACAGATTGTCTGGATTTGACAAGCCCCTGCTAAGCCATCTCACTGGCCCACTGTTTTCCTGTTACTAAGGCTGGGTCTCACATAGCTCAGGCTTTCTTAGATTCACTGTTGGCTGAGAATGGGCTCAAATTCCTCCTCCTCTTGCCATTTCTTTTCCAGTGCAGGTATTTAGGTACATGCTGGCAGGCATTTTTGTTTGTTTTTAAGTCTGTGATTCATTAAAAAAGCCTGTTCTAGAGAAAGGGGCCTAAAAGCTCATTTCTAACCATCCAGCATTTCTATTTGAAGATTAAAGAAATGATAACCATCGTGCAGACATACTCAGCCTTGAGTAATTCCACAATTGAAGGAATAGATATTATGGCGATAAAATTCAAAAACATCTATCAAGGGATTAAGAAAAACCAGTATGACATCCTGGATCCACGAAGAACAGAGTTTGACACAGATTTCTCAGATTTCATGTCAAAAATCAACAGTTTAGAGGTAGGTAGTTGCACAAACTTGTATTGAGAAAAACTGAAACATAGTCAGCGGTACTGCTTGGTACTGTTATTGCAAATATCCATATAGAACAATGCTTATGTATCTAGTCTTTTTAAAAATTGTACTTCATTTTCTTTGTATGGTTGCTTTGTTTGCCTGTATGTTGATAAATCATATGTGTGCCTGGTGCCCTCAGAGTCCAGAAGGGGGTATCAAATAGCCTGGGACTGGAGTCATAGTTGATTGTGTGCAGGGTCACCCTCCAGCTAAGGTCAGTCATCTGAGCTTAGAGACACTCTCCAAATAAGGTTCAACAGAGATGAGGAAGCCCCATTGAGAAAGGGGGTCCTCTGTTCTGTGCTGAGCTCAGAGAGCTATCTGGACATGGTGGACTTGAACCTTAACAGTAGGGTTCCCCAACACATGTGCATGCTGGGAATAAAACCCAGGTCCTCTGGAAGAGCAGCCAGTGCTTTTAACTGCTGAGCTGTCTATCCAGCGACATGTGTTTCTATTTATTTTATTCCTGTTGCAAGTTGCTTTAAAAATGAGCAGGGTGAGTAATTTTTAAAAGCAATCTACAAAACATTTTCCACCTTTATGTGTCTGTGAGCACACATGCACATGGGTTTGTGTGGTCATGTGTATGTCTATATTGAATGTGTAAGGTGTGGAAGCCAGGGGACAAGCTCAGGTGTCTCTTACCTTTTGAGACGGGTTCTGCCATTGACCTGGAACTTCCCCATGTAGACCAGGCAAGCTTGTCTCTGTGGTCTTGTGTTATTACTGAGACTGCAGGCACACACCGTCTTTCCTTGCCTTTTATGCAGGCTCTGGGGACCTGTCTTAGTTATGGTTTCTATTGCTGTGAAGAGACACCATGACCACGGCAACTCTTATAAAGGAAAACATTTAACCAGGGCTGGCTGACAGCTTTAAAGGTTTAGTTCATTATCATCATGGCAGGAAGTGTGGTGCACAGGCAGACATAACACTGGGGAAGAAGCCTAGAGCTCTACATCTCGATTCACAGGCAGCCGGCAGCTGGAAGAGTGTGTGACACTGGGTCTGGCTTGAGCTTCTAAAACCTCAGTGCCCATCCCAGGTGACACACTTCCTCCCACAAGGCCCTGTCTACTCCAACAAGACCACACCTCCAGTAATGCCACTCCCTGTGAGTCTACAGGGGGCATTTTCATGCAAACCACCACAGAGTCTGAACTATGTCTTCATGCTTTCAACCCATGCTTTACTGTTCATTAGATTCCCAGCCGTTGTTCAGCTTTTTTTCTTTATGAAAATGAGTATATCCAGTGAAAGACATACATGAATAAGCAAACATCCAAAGGGTATTTTATATTATTGGTGTAAATGTCTTTACCTGGTGAGCTTTCTCATTGGCCTCCTTTTTCCAATGTCATTATTATTGGTGGTGGTAGTGGTGTGTGTGTGTGTGTGTGTGTGTGTGTGTGTGTGTGTATGTTACTAGGGATGAACCTTAGGACCCGTGTGTGCTAGGCAAGTACTTTTACCGATATACCCTATCCCCATGCTCTTTATACTTTTCATTTTGACATAGGGTCTTCATTAGGTTGCCTAGGCTGGTCTTGAACTCCGTGATAGTCAAGATAGGCCTTGAAACTTGTGATCTTTCTCCATTAGCCTACAGAGTAGCCAAGATTATAGGCCCAACATCATCAGGCCTGAAAAGTTAACTTACTTTTCATTTCCCTTCCATTTTTGAAAATTAGATTCTGATATCAAGATATATTCTCATTATTACTTTTCATTTTGGCCAGTTGAGTTGGATGGAATTTACTTCCAAAATACATTGGGAGTTAAATATTCATGGCAACAGGAATTAAAAATTTTGTTCTCTGGGAATTTTATGATTTATTAATGAAGATTATATATTATGAAAGATGTAAATTTTAGCTTTCAATAAAGTTAGTATCCATATGCTTTTTTTTTTTTTTTTTTTTAAGAACTGGTGATTGGTTCCAGCTAGGTAGGCACTGTACCACTCAGCTACATCCAGCCCTTCAGCTCTTTCTGAGACAGGGTCTCTGTAAATAGCACAGACTGGCCTCAGATTTTACATTCTTCCTGCTTCTCTCTCCTGAGTCCTAGGATTACAGCTGTGTGCCGTCAAACCCAGCTCATAATAAGCCCTTTGGTAGTTACTAATAGATGATTTGATTGTACTGTTAGTATTTTAACTTTCCTTTGCCCGTGTGTGACTTGTGGGTGCGATCGATCCATTTGACTACCGACACCAATACATTGCACAAGGTAAGGGAATCTGCAAGGAGGCTCTCTAGGGCCAAGAGCTTGATGTTCTTTGCTAAGGATGGTGGACACCTTGGAGGAGCACTTTCTGCCTCCTGTTACTACTGAGTCACAGCAACAAGGTTTACCAGGACAGGAGTGTGGCAGCTACATCTTCTGATCCAGGCTTAGAAATCACAAACTGTTCAAAGAAAAGCATTTAGCAAGGAGCACTCACACCTGTATACATTGCCTCAATCAAAATATCCAACCAGGATCTGCAAATGCAAACCACACAAGTGACTTTCATTGTTCTAGCAGCCACATGATGAATAGACTAAAAAGAAGGTGATTTTAACTTTAATAATATACTGTATTTAGTCAAGTCTATTTCAGAATATTATAACTTTTACATGCCATTAATTTCTAATTAATAAAGGAAGTATTTTACATAATCTTTGAGAGAGAGAGAGAGAGAGAGAAAATGTGTACTAAGTTTGTAAGATGCAGTGTGTAACTGGGTGTTGGTGGTGCATACCTTTAATCCCAGCACTCCGGAGGCAGAGGCAGGCAGATCTCTGTGAGTTCAAGACCAGCCTGGCCTACAAGAGCTAGTTCCAGGACAGCCTCCTCCAAAGCCACAGAAAAACCCTGCCTCGAAAAACAAAAAACAAAAAACAAACAAACAAACAAACAAACAAAAAAGATGCAGTGTATATTTTATATTTACCTATGTCTCACTTCTAAGGGGTGACATGCAGTAGCCATGTGGCCACCACAGTGGACTCGTGCATCACTAGGAACTTAGGTGCTAGTCGTGTTTGAGTCTTTAGGAATGTCATTAATAATCAAGCAAAACTAACCTCCTTCGTGTAAACCTAACTTGAATGTCAACATTTCATTTTAGATACAAATACAGGGATTCATGAACAGCACCTTTGGAAAGATCTTGTCTTCCCAGCAGGCTCTGCAGCTGCTTCAGAGGTATTTATCATCGAGGCCCGAGGGGGCTTCTCTGAAGGCACAGTTTCAGATAGCTGGGGTGGTGAAGTGCTTGCTTTGCAATGGGAGGACCTGAGTTCAATTCCCAGAACCCACATAAAAAGAGGATGAGAAAGGGAAAGAAGAAGAAAGCCAGGTGTGGAGGGCGTGTTTGTTGCCCACCATTCCTGGGGAGGTTAATGCAGGAGGATCCATGGGGCTCGGTGGCCTTGCAGTTTAGCTGAATCGGTAAGTTCAAGGCCAGTAAGACACCTGGGGTTATCTGGACTCCATGTATGCAAACACATGTACACACACACACACCTTACACATGCACCTGTATACACACACACATCTGCACACATGTACCTGCACTCATAAACATCTGCACACATGTATCTGCACTCATAAACGTCTGTACACACACACCTGTACACACACATCTGTACACACGCAACTTTACACACACATCTTACACACACACCTGCACACACACATCTTACACATGCACCTGTACACATACATCTTACACATGCACCTGTACACACACATCTGTACACATGCACCTGCACACACACATCTTACACACGCACCTGTACACACACATCTTACACACGCACCTGTACACACACACATCTTACACATGCACCTGTACACACACATCTTACACATGCACCTGTACACACACATCTTACACATGCACCTGTACACACACACATCTTACACATGCACCTGTACACACACATCTTACACACGCACCTGTACACACACACATCTTACACATGCACCTGTACACACACATCTTACACACCCACCTGTACACACACACATCTTACACATGCACCTGTACACACACATCTTACACATGCACCTGTACACACACATCTTACACATGCACCTGTACACACACACATCTTACACATGCACCTGTACACACACATCTTACACATGCACCTGTACACACACATCTTATACATGCACCTGTACACACACATCTTACAATGCACCTGTACATACACATCTTACAATGCACCTGTACACACACATCTTACACACGCACCTGTACTGTACACACGCATCTGTACACACACATCTTACACATGCACCTGTACACACACATCTTACAATGCACCTGTACACACACATCTTACACACGCACCTGTACACACACATCTGTACACACGCACCTGTACATACACATCTTACATACGCACCTGTACATACACATCTTACATACGCACCTGTACACACATCTTACACATGCACCTGTACACATACATCTTACACATGCACCTGTACACACACATCTTACACATGCACCTGCACACACACATCTTACACACGCACCTGCACATACACATCTGTACACAAGCACCTGCACACACATACACACCTGTACATATGTCCCTGCACATACACATCTGTACACAAGCACCCACCTCCCCCCACATGCACCTGTACATACATGTGCCTGCACACACACACCTGCACACATACACACACAAAATCCATGCCCACAATTTCAGATAGGATGTTCTAGAAACCTCTCCTTTATAAACCTTGAAAGTTATAAACATTAACTTCTCATTTACCACTAAGTAATATAGAACATTATTTTTAATAGCATTTTAGATTTTTTTTTTGAGACAGGCTCAACTATAGCCCACATTAACCTCAAATTTGCTCTGTGGCCAAGGAAGACCTTTAATTTCCTGCTCCTCCTGCCTCCATCTCCCAGATGCTGGGATGACAGGTGTGTACTAGATGCTCCACGGAATTAGAAAATAATAACGAAGTCTTTCATAAGAAAGTCTCACATGGCTTTCTACCCGCAGCCATGCAATATACTTTATTTTAATTTCATGGTTATTATTGGAGAGGGAATAACGAATGTTTAATTTTTCTTGGCGAAAGACTTTCCAAAGAACATGATTGCATATTGTCATAGTTAACTTTAGACGTCAACTTGAAACAAACCTGAAGTCACCGGGGAGGAGGGAGCCTCCACCGAGGAAGTGCCTCTGTCAGATTGACCTGTGGCCATGTGTGTGGGCTTTTTTCTTAGTTCCTAATTGATGTGGGCAGGCTTAGCTCACTGTGTGTGGCTCCATTCCTAGGCAGATGGGTCTGGGCTGTGCCAGGAAGGCAGTTGACAGTGAGCCCGGAAGCAAGCCAGTGAGCAGCATTCCCGTATGGTTTCCACTTGAGTTCCTTCCTTGAGTTCCTACCCTTACTCCCCTCCATGATGCACTGTGACCTGGGAGATGTAAGCAGAAATAAGTCCTTTCCTCCCCAAGTTTCTTTGGGTGTTTCCCACAGCAAGAGAAGCAAACTAAACAGATATGTTTGATTTATTGGTATACACAGAAAAAATGGTCAACACACTCAGGAAAGCAATGTCCTTCATCTCAGATAGCTGTCTCCAAGCCGTTTATGGCAAGAGCACTTAAAATACGCCCTCCTTCAGTCTCCAGTATTCTCCGCTATTTCCTCTAGCAGTACTTCCCACAAAGGGTGAAAGTCTAGACTAGAGAGAGAAGGTGGACTAGAGGCTGTGTGTGTGTGTGTGTGTGTGTGTGTGTGTGTGTGTGTGTGTGTGTGTATGAGAGAGACAGAAACAGAGACAGAGACATACATACACATAGAGACAGCGAGACCACACACACACACACACACACACACACACACACACACACACACGCCCCTTTAGGAATTCTTCCCTGTGAATCAGAACATCTGGCTTTCTGGTGGCTTTGCCATAGCCCCACATCTCTGTGATAGTGATCATCTCTTAAGAGATGGCCGTGAGATTCAAAGCAGACATGGAATTGTTTTGACAAGCGACAGCACAGGCAGCATTTTAATTGTGGCCACCCTGCCCTGCCTGTCTCCCATTGCCCTCTCTGCCTACAATATGCTATTGGTCAATTCATTCTGTTAACAGAGCAGCGTGGCTCTGGAACTCCTAGGCATCATTTAGTCTCTTGAGTAGATGTGATATTGGCAGGCAGGCCAGTGTTACAGTATCTTGCCTTTCAATGTGGTAACTGCAGGGTCCCGGCAAGCTAAGTGTGTGCCTGCTTTGTTGGTTGTTACATACCTAGGATAATGCATGAGGCCTGGGATAGACATTTATCAAAGGCATAAGTGGATATTTAGCACCCCCGCCATTCTGCAATATGTTCCTCATTTCCCTTTTAATTACCCAGTTTCAATTACTTTTAGGTTTCAGAAGCTGAACATTCCCTGCCTTCAGCTGGAAATCACTCACACAATTGAGCGGATTCTTCAGTGTTATGTGGCTGAACTTGAAGCTACCAAGAAGGTGAGTACCCTGCATATGCACACAAGAATATATGAGTATGAAGAGGGAAGATCTGAAAGCCTTCTTCATGGCTGTCCAGTGCCAGCGTCTTCAGAGCATTCCTCCAGCAGTGAAGGCTCTTAGGACTCCCCGCTGAGTGGGAAGGTCCCCATTGTAAGTCGTGGCCCACCCAGACTGCCAGACCCACTCCTGTTTGCTGTTAAGAACTGGGCTTTTTTGGCAGTCTTCTGTGTTTATAAGCCTAGCCCAGTTAGTATTTTTGCACATAGAAATGCAGGTGCCTGAGTGTACCAGATACAATGTAGCTACCTGTATCCTCTTTGGAATATCTCCTTGATATATCAACAAGGATAGAAAAGAATACATGCTTGTTAGTTACATCTGCACCCCTGCCCCGGAAATTCTGTGGAAAGAATTTACCAGGGCCGGGAAGATTTATGTGGGGTTGTGTTTCAGCCTGTCATAGCGGAGTGGCTCAGCTGTGGCTACAGGGGTGTAAACCTGAGGCTATTCACATGGGGCCAGCCAGACCGGATCAGTGGGTATAACTCCCCGACTTCCACCCCCTTTCAATTTGTTTCCACCTCCTAAAGATTCCACAGCTTTCCCAAACAGCCCAGCAGTCTTGGGATGTGCAGACATTCAAAACAAGAGACTAGGAGCTGTGGTGATGGCCCTATGAGTCAAGAGCTTGCTGTGCCAGCATTAAGGACCTGAGTTCAGATCCTCAGCTCTCAAATAAAAAGTCAGTTGCAGCGGCATGTGCCTGTCACCCCCATGCTGCCTTGGTGGGGCAGGCGGCTCCTGGGGCTTGCTGGCAGCCAGCCTAGGCCAGTCAGTGAGACATGATTGTTTCTGGGCCTCAGATTATTGGCTCTGAAGCTTCTTTACATATTTATCGACTAACTCTTGTGCACTCAACCCTCTAATCGTGGTGAAACCACAATATTCAAATGTAGCTGTAAATTTCTTTGCATTCTCCACCGAGTTGAATTCAAACATTAATGTCATATTTTTTAATTACAGCTCTATCATTCTCAGAAAGATGACCCCCCTCTCGCTCGCAACATGCCCCCCATAGCGGGAAAAATTCTCTGGGTGAGGCAGCTCTACCGCCGGATACATGAGCCCATCAACTATTTCTTTGTAAGCCAATCATACAGTTTGTATGTGAATCATGGTGGTGTACAAATGAAATTGCATTACAAATGCATCCTGTCCTAAAATATTGATGCCCACGAAGTAGTCAGCACCAGTGCTTATACGGAGAGAAAAAATTAGCTTATAAACATGCCAGAGAGGGACGAAGTCAATCTTTTCATGTTCAGTGGACCAACCAGTTCAATTATAGCTAGCAAATCTTATGTCTTTTAATAACAGAAGACACTTATAAAGGCTCTTAAAAATAATTGTTTTTAAAAATGCAGAGTGTAAGCTGTGTCCTGACTCTTATTTGCATGTGTGGATGGATAGGTGCTGATGTATATTTAATGAAAGCCAAGATGGGATGCCGAGTGCATTCCTTTTCGAAGAACTGAGCCCCAGGCAGGGCATAGCAGTATTTGCAGAATGAGATGATTTGATTTCTGAAGAGCAGGGTCCTTGTAGATCCTGCCAGCATCCTGGAAATGTCATTTGGTCTTTTCTTTGTTTTTGTTTTGTTTTTATTGGTTTAAGAGGCAGAGTGCCAGAATAGAGTCTGGTTTGTTTGATATCGTATTTCACGTCTGAACAGAGAATAAAATAACCACAGGACCACAGCCTTCAAGTAGTTTTGTTACCAGGGCAGCACTAAGTGTGAAGTTTCTGAAGTTGCCTGCTTCGTTATTCTGCATACTTGCAAATATTTAAACTGGGGGCAGGGTGGGGTGGTGGAGGGATGGCTCAGCAACCAAGAGTGCATACTGCTTTTGCAAAAGATTAAGGTTCAGTTCCAAGCACCCATGCTGGGTGGCTCATAATCGCCTATAATGCCAGCTCCAAGGAATCTATCACCCTCTTCTAGTCTCTGTGTGCACCGGCACTCATGTGCACACGCCCCCATGCATACACATAATAAATAGTAAAAAACAAAACAAACAAAAACAACCTTAACAGACATTTAAAGCTGGGTGGTGGGGCACATGCCTTTAGTCCCAGCACTGGGGAGGCAGAGGCAGGTGGATCTCTGTGAGTTTGAGGCCAGCCTGGTCTACAAGACCTAGTTCCAGGACAAGCTCCAAAGCTACATAGAGAAACCCTGTCTTGAAAAAACAAAATGAAACACAACAAAAAAGACATTTAAACCTTAACTTTAGGCAAGATGCTAAATTGCTGTAGTAGCAGGATGCAGTATGACATTTGTGAAGTCTTTGAATGTTAACAAGAGGGAACACTTTTTGAGCTAGCCCCCTTCCTCCACTACCCCATTCCCTCATGTATAATTAAGGACTTTGCCCTAATAACAGTTGTACCTTGACCAGGGAAACGGGGAGGGAGGAGACACTCGAGATGGAGAGCTCTGCTGCCTGTGACTGGTTGTGGGCTAACAGGATTCTTTTCAAATCCTCTCTCCCCTTTCCAATGTGATTTCCCTCTGCTTCCGGCCCCGGCTTCCGAGGCCTTCCTATTACTGTCTCACTCTACGGCAGAATCCAAAAGGCTTCTATGACTATTTGATATTAGTGTAGTAGTTTGTGGAACAAAGTCTGCAATTTTTCTTTTTTAAAATTTTTATTTGTATTTTATGTACATTGATGTTTTGCCTGCCTGTGTGTCTGTGTGAGGGTGTCAGATCCCCTGGAACTGGAGTTACAGACAGTTGTTAACTGCCATGTGGATGCTGTGAATCAAACCAGGATCCTCTGGAAGAGCAGCCAGTGCTCTTAACAAAGTCTGTGATTTTTTAAAATATAACTTTCTCTTCCCCACCCAACCCCAGAAAAACTCAGAAATTTTGTCAAGCGCAGAAGGAAAAGCTGTCATCCGTCAGTATAACAAGATCTCGTATGTGCTGGTGGAATTTGAGGTGGTTTACCACATGGCCTGGGTCAAAGAGATCTCACAGCTGCAGTATGGTGCGTATAAGATAAGTGGGCTAGATTTCAGACGAATTCATGGCTCTGTTGGCGTTTGGCATTCCCTTTGCAGTTAGTCTCATTAATGTTTAGATTTAGAGCTAGGAACAGGGCTCAGATGGTAAGAGTTTAGTCTTAAGAACTCATGTGAAGAAGCCAGGCAGGGGTGGTGTCATACACTTGTAATCCCAGCCCTGGGGAGGTGAGATCAGGTAGACCCCTGGGACTCCTTATAGGGAGTATAGTCTAAGTGGTGTTCCATAGCAGTGAATGACTCTGACTCAATAGGTAGAGACCAGGCAGTCTTGATAGACGAAGTTTATATCCAGTTTTCTGGAATGTTCTTTGTTCTCATTTGACACTCGAAGCTACCATAGACTCATTGCAATGGGCCAATGCCCATGAGAAGTGCTCCCAACCAAGCCAACAGTTTAAAGTGGGGGTTTTCCATGCTAGCCCAGGCTATGGGATGGCTCTGGGTGGTTTTCTGTTGAATGGACTGGCTGTACTGGCCTGTGCTTGGGGTGAAGACTGGGCCTCCTTTTGATGGATGCTGCACAGAGCATCTCAGATGGTCGCCATGGCCTGGAGCAGCCCCTCCTGACTGTCCTAGATCTGTCTTTCTTATGCTATTGATCCTTTTGTTCTGTCATGCAAATTCAGTAGTCTTAAGGTAGACAGGTCTTATTAAATGGGTATTTAGAATTACTGTGGGAATTGCCTGAATGGACATGTGATTTCTAACTCAATTCTGAGAGGATTCCAAATATGTTGGATAAAATTCTTACCTAAGAGCCTCAGGAAAACTGACCCCATTGAGAACCTTGCTAAGGGCTGGCAAGCTGGCTCAGTTAATGTAAAGGAGCTTGCCGTACAAGCCTGGAGACCTTAGTTCAATCCCTGGCACTCACTTAAACAGAGAAGGAGGAAACTGACTCCACAGATTATCCTTTGAGTGTGTGGTGGCATATCCTTCCAGTAATAGATTTAAGGATAAATAAATTAAAATCGTCTTTTAAAGGGAACTTCTCGAAGATGAATTTTATCTAGTGAGTCAAAGGCAGCTAGCTTCAGAAGGATTTAGGGACTGCTTTATTTTCTTACAAATTTGCTGGTGTGACATCCTCTTGGGTCACATGGGACTCGGCAGAGTCTGTAATTATAATGAAATTCTTGTGTTAATAAAGTTTGTTGAAATAAGATGTAATTTGAGTGAATGCATATATGCCCGTAGAAGTGATTGTTTTTTTTATTATTATGCCTCCAGAAGTAATTCATCTTACATTGACGAATAACCTCAGGGGCTGGAGAAATGGCACAATGGTTAAGAGATCTGGTTGCTCTTACAGAGGACCCTGGTTTAGGTCCCAGCACCCACAGCTCACAAACATCTGTAATTCCAGTTCCAACATCCAGCGCCCTCTTCTGGTATTCATGAGCACTGCATACATGTGTTACACAGACGAACATACCCACACACATAAAATAAAAAGAAATAATCCCAGGCTCCAACAGGAATCATTTGAGGTTGTGCATTTCAATTCATAATAAAAGCGTCTATTTACAGTTTTTTTATATCTTAAAACCTTTATTATCCATTTGTGTGTGTGTGTTTCTGTGCTCAGACATAGCATGCCTATGAAAGTGGGGATAACCTTTGCATTACTTTACTTCTACCTTGTGGGGCTCAGGAATCAAAATCAGGCATGGAGGCTTGCTTAGGTCCAAAAATGCTATCTTAAAATGCGTATTTGTATGAATGAGATTTGTGAGATATGTAGTATGGGGAAAAAAAAACCCAAACACATTCTGTATTCTAAGAGGTCAGGACTCAGTGTTATTTACTAAGTGTTTCTAGCTGGAGGAGGTGGCTCACACCCATGATCTCAGTGTTAGGGAGGTTGAGGCAGGAGGTCAGACGTTTGGAGTCATCCTGTGCTATGGAATGAATTCAAGGCCCGTTTGGGCTACATGAAATTATGTATCAAAAAAGAAATTCATGGTGATATTCAGCTAAGTGATCCAAATGTCTGGATGAAGTTTTAATTCAGGCAAACCTTCCCCCAAAGAAATCAGACTGGGGCCAGGAGGAAAAGAGTTTGAAATCTAGGCAGTGTGTCATCTTTGTCATTCTGATCCTTTCCCAAGGGCCATCTGGTTAGCTCCAACTGTCAACCTGGCACAGCCTAAAGGTATCTAAGTGGACAGTCTCAGAGGGATTGACTAAATCAGATTGGTCACAGGTCTGTGGAGAGTGGCCTTCATTGCTAATTGATTAAAGAGGGCTTAGCCCACTGTGGGCAGTATCCTTCCTAGGCAGGTGCTCTTGAACTGTGTAACAAACCGAGCTGAAGTCTGAGCAGGCCTGAGTGTCAGCTAACAAGCAGCATCCTCCCTTGTTCGTTCTGTACATTTTTGGGTATGAAGGGAGTTCCTGGGCGGGAGCTAAAGCTGTGTGGAACAGAAAGTAGGCCTGCCTTCAGGTCTTTGAGTTACCTCAATGGTGGACTGGGACCTGGAGTTGAAAGGCAAATGAATCTTTTGTTCCTCAAAGCTATTTTCGGTCAGTGTATTTTTATCACAGGGAAAGAAAGGGAACTAGAACAAGAGTTAAGTTACAATCCATAAAAATAAGCCACAGATAGACCTCTGTAACCCACCGGAGGAAGTTCATGGTATAAAACCTGTCACTTATCCATCAAGCGTTCTCTCTCTGGATCTGTGTTGATGGCTTTATAGATACCGTGTCTTCATTTCTCTGAACCTTGATGGCTGACTGTGTGTGAGAGTGCTGTGGGATCCAGGACTTTTGCTATGCCTTTGAGTGGGGGAGTGGAAGGGGACTGAAGGAAAACGACGCCAGTACTGGTTCTTTTGCAGCTTTGCAAGCCACGCTGTTTGTGCGACATCCGGAAACGGGGAAGTTGCTGGTTAATTTCGATCCTAAAATTTTGGAAGTTGTTCGGGAAACTAAGTGCATGATAAAGATGAAGCTGGACGTTCCGGAACAAGCAAAGAGGTTACTGAAACTGGAGAGCAAATTGAAGGCGGACAAACTGTATCTGCAGGTAAGACAAACAGCTGCTTCTAATGATTGTCTTTTTCCTTTGTGTGTGTGTGTGTGTACATGGGCATGTGGGTGCAGGTGTGGAGGCCAGAGATTGACATTATCTTTTGCTTTCTGCCTTACCTTTGAACTTAGCATTCTCTGACTGGCTAGACTGGTTGGCCAGTGAGCTCTGGGGATTCACCTGTCTCTGCTCCCCCAGATGAACAAGGCCACGCCAGCCTTTTTTTTTTTTTTTTTTTTTTTTTTTTTTAATGTTCATGCTGGGGATCAAAACTCAGGTCCACATGCTTATGTGACAAACATTTCCTGTCCAGCCCTCTTCTGATTACTTTTGAAGGAGGTTTTTGGTGCAAGAAAAATGTGTCCCATCAGGCTGTTAATTTTCACTTCAAAAAGACTTACTGAGCCAGGTGGCAGTGCCACATGCCTGCCTTTAATCCCAGCACTTAGGAGGCAGAGGCAGGCAGATCGCTGTAGAATTCAGGGCCAGTCTGGTCTGGAACAAATTGAGTTCCAGAAAAGCCAGAGCTACATAGTATGAGACCCTGTCTCAAAAAAGCCAATACCAAATAAACAAGCAAGAGCAGTGAATACTCTGTACCACTGAGCCATCTCTGCAGCCCCGTCTTGGTAGGATGAAAATGCCAACTTACAAACAACGTGGGAGATGGAAAGAAGAAAAAGTTCAGAGCTCACTTGGACTTCTAAGTGATAAAGTATCAGGTTTAACAACGCTTTAATTATAATTTCATGGAGCAAGAACATTAAATTTAATATATTTAATACTGCATACTAATAAAATACGGATTATGGGAGAGGGGTGGCTATAAAATAACACAAATGGAAAGGATCCTCCATCATTTTAGGATAAAATTAAGCATTCCAATTTAAGTTCACTTATGAGTAACGTAAAATTTAAAAATATGAGCCAGGTGTCTTGGTGCACGCCTTTAATCCCAGCATTTGGGAGACAGAGACAGGAGACTCTCTGTGAGTTTGAAGCCAGCCTGGTGTACATATTAAGTTCATGACAGCAAGAGCTAATAGTAAGACACTATCTCAAAAAACAAACAGAAAACAAAAACAAGGTAACATTCAAAAGTAGCATGAAAGAGGGTTAATTAAATATATCCAAGAAGCCGGCAGTGGTTCTCAACCTATGGGTTGTGACCTGTTTGGGAGTTGCATGTCAGATATCATGTATATCTGATGTTTGCATTATAATTTGTAACAGTAGCAAAGTTACAGTTATGAAGTAGCAACAAAAATAATTTTGTGGTTGGGGTCACCACAACATGAGGAACTGTATTAAAGGGTTGCAATATTAGGAAGGTTGAGAGATACTGGGAAGGGGAAGCTGCCCAGGTGTTAAGAGTGCTTCCTGCTTTTGCAGAGGACAACATTGGGTGGCTCAAAGCTGCCTGCATCGTCAGCTCCAGGTCATTTGACGCCCTCTGCTGGTGTCCACAGGCACCTGCACTTATGTGCACATGTACATACACATACACAGACAAACCCTGTCTAAAAATAAATACACCTATCTAAAAATAAATAGGGGTGAATAAAAATGGAGTAGGTAACATCAGATTTCTTTAAAAAGCCATTAATGTAGCAAGCTAGGAAGTCTGTGGGCATACATTTTGGGGGAGGCAGGAAGATATATAAATGCAAAGATAATGCTTTCCAGCAGCAGTAGTCATAGCAAAAGACCAGAATACAAATCCAAGAATAAAGAACCTGATTAAATATGGATTATAAGATGAATGCATAGAAATGAATGGAACTGCTGATGATTCAATGAGGAAAAGGATTCTATTTGCTCGGGCACAGAGAGGATTATAACTCCCTTTCATCAGTAGCATAAGAAGTCAATATAGGACTCTACCTGGATCTCGCTGGGAAGATGACAGCCAATTTGCTCTCTTCAATGTGTCATTACATCCAAATCTCTTGGTTTAATTAAAGTCCATGTTTGGGCATAAGGACAAGTTGGTCGGTTGGCTCTTTTTGAAGGAAATGAAAAGAATGTCAGAGAATATTTCAAGGTTTTATTCTGCTATGACTTGTAGCAAATTAAAAGTTGGTTATGATATGCAGCTTTAAAGAGGGATAGCAAACAGGGGCAAGTGTTGGGGGAGTGGATATGATCAAAATACGTTGTGTGCATCTATGGAATTCCCAAAGAATTGGTAAAAATGCTGTGTTTTAAAAGAGTGCTGGGGAGATGGCTCAGAGGCTAAGAGCACTGGCTGTTCTTGCAGAGGACTTGGGTTCAGTTCCTAGCACCCATATGGTGGCTCCCTGTCACCTGTAACTTCAGTTCTTGGAGATCCAAAACCTTTCTCTGAACTCCCTATATGCCTGTGGTACCAGTGACGATAGGAAGGCACACACAGGCATATATAAAATAATAACTATTTAAAAAAATAGAGGAACAAAAGTAAAAGTTTTCCTACAGTTCTTTGTTGTTGTTGTTACCATTATTTTTTGTTGCTGTTTTGTTTTGAGGCAGAGTCTCAAAGCTCAGCTGACCTTAGACTTGCTATGTAGTTGAGAATAACCTTGAATTCCTGACCGCTCCGCTCCTGTCTCTCAAGAGATGAAATTAGGGCCTTATCCTGCCTAGCCAAACAGTTTTGTTTTCAAGTAACAGCATTATTGAAGTGTGATTCGTACACCATTCAGCTAGTTCATTTAAAATATACAATCAAATGGTTTCAGTGTCTCCATAGAGCTATACAACGATTATCATAGTCAGTTCTAGGAAATTTTTGTCATTCCCCAAAAGAGAGTCCCCATGCCCAAGAGCATTCATTCCCCACATTTCCCTCCAGTCTCCCTCCTCCCCTGCAGCTAGAAACTACCGTTGCCTTTGTCTCTATGGACCTGTCCTAGTCTCCTGTCAGTGGAATCATAGAACACATGGCCTTGTGTGTGTAGCTTCCTTCATTAAACAGACTTCACATTCTTTCCTTTGTAGGACTCTGCCACACTTGGGTTATCTGCTTGTCACTTGGTGTTGTGTGACACTATTCCTGGGGGCATGTGAACAAATGCTTACTCACCAACCAACCACAGACTAAAATAGGGATATCACCAAACTCTAACTTGGTGAACCAGCAAGTTTTCCTGGGGATCCTTACAAGAATATGGGTAAGGGGTGAGTAAAAAAGAATGGCTCAACTATAGCTGCATCACCAATGCATGGGTGACAGATGACAAAAGTTGCATCTGGAGCGACTGTCCACCCCGCAGGCTGGGCAGGTTGTAAAGTGTCTTTCTGAGCAGCTATGTTGGTTTTAGTCTCTTCCAGGCAACTTGTCTGGTCTGTATTTTTCAGGCAGCTCAACTACTCTCTTGTCCTTTCAGATGGTTGGGCTAGTTTGAGAGGCCTCTGGGCAGTTTGTCTCTGACTCTTTCAGGTGACTCGTCTTGTCTGGGAGTGCCTCTCAGCAGTCCTTATAGTTTATATATGCTCAGAGAGGGAGGGACCTAGTGAATCTGGCCATTTTCAGGGACTTCCTGAAGCCTTTGAGTCATTTACTTCTTGTGTGGAACAAGCTTCCCTGGAGGGTGGGTTGTTTTACCTCCTTTCAGATCACCTGGACTTAACATGGTTCCCTCCAAGATGAAAGGATTTAGTCCTGGGGAAAATGGCTTCTTGACAGATGAGCATCTGGTCTGTTTCTGTTTTGTGGCTTTTATCCATAAATGTGGCTGTGAATGTTTGCATGCAAATTTTTGATGGAGGAATGTCTTTATTCTCTTGGGCTTCTGTCTACACGAGTGAAGCCACTAGGGGTCATTAACTTGGTAAGCCCACTTGAAACCTTTTAAAGAACCAGGCTGTTTTCAGAAGTGACAAAGTGACACCATCACTTTATTTCCCTTCCTGGGAGCTAGGGTGAGTCTGGGTTTGCTCCATCCTTGCCAGTGCCTGCCCTTTGCATTTGTGGTATCCTGGTTCACTATTTTCTTGTGGTTTGGATTCACATTTCCCTGGTGGCTAGTGATGCTCTGCATCTTTTCATGAGCTTATTGGTTGTTTGTTGGTGGAGAGTTTTATCATAAAGTTTTGTTGTCTGTTCAGACCCTCTGCTCATTTTAAAATTGGGTTTTTTGTCTTTTTAATTTTTGAATGATAATAGGTCTTTGTAGACCTATTGTAAGACCCCCGGGAGCTCAGGCCTCCAGGATCTCAGCCCAGGACCTCGGTCACCCCAATCACCAGGCAGAGTCGAAAGCTTGATGCAAACTGCACGTGGCTTTATTGTTGTTTAACAAGCTAACCCCATGTTAGCTCGGGTCTTTCATCCACCCACCATGGCGGATGGGTAGGAAAGACAGCTCGAAGTGTCTGCATAGAGATCTTGTAGGGCAGTGTCTAGGGGTACGCACAGGCTCAGGATTGGTGTGCCTCCAGGCTTGGAGAGTTTGCCCTGTGTTGATTGGTCAACTGGTTGTTATGGCCCATAGGCCCTCCCAGGGTGGTTGCTATGCTCTGTGCATCATTTCTGTGCACTTGTCCTTAAAGCACACCCAGAGCTGTAAAGCATAGCGCCACCAGCTAACTTCTGCTTGGTTCCTTGCCACGAGACAGGCACCTAACCTCCTAGTGACCAAGGCAAGGTCGTGACAAGCAACGTGTTACTGTCATGGCTGCTGAAATGGGGAGCTGGTCTCTTCATTATTATGTTATCAGATATTAGATTTGATTTTTTTCTCCTGTTCTGTGGGTTGTTTTCCTTTGTTAATGATTTTTGTTTTTTGTTTTTTGATGCAGTCTCACTAAATAGCTCTGGTTTACCTGAAACTCTCTATGTAGACCAGGCTGGCCTTGAACTCACAGAGTTCTGCCTGCTTCTGCCATTCAGGTGCTGGGATTAAAGGTGTGGGTCACTATGTCTGACCAGTGATGCACTTTGAAATAAAAGCATTTTACATTTTGGTGAAGTCCAATACACCTGCTTTTAATTTTGTTTCTTGTGTTTTCATTGTCCTGTTTGAGAAGTCTTTGCCTAATCCAGTGCCACAGAGATTCATGTTTCTTCTTCAAAGAGTTTCTTAGCAAAACTGCTCTTAGCAAAATCGGATATAATTGTTGAAGAACCCACCATCCCAGAGGTGCTCAGTGACTGTGCACTTGGCATCGAGTGCTCAGGGCAACAGGAGGCTGCCACCATTCTTACCTCATGGGATCTCATTAGCATTTGGGTGACATGAAGGTCAAAGCTGCTTACTGAGTGTCCGGGTTCAGGAAATCAAGAACTCTGAAACTGTCAATTAAAACTGAAGTTGCTTGAAGACCAGTTCTGTAACTTCATGCCCCATCTCCCACCTCACCCTGCAATAAGTTGCAAACCTGCCCAAACTGGTCGTCATGGGTCATCTCTAGAAGAAAAACAAAAGCTCATCTGTTCTGGTTGTGAGGAACAGTTGAATTTATTTAGATTTAAGCAGCAGGGGCTGGAGCGATGACTCAGCAGTTAAGAGCACTTGCTGCTCTTGCAGCAGCAATTCCTGTATCAGTCCCTGGGTCCCAGCACCCTCTGCTGGCTTCTCTGGGCACTGCATGCAGATGGTTTATAGTTGGAATGCAAGCAAAACACCTATCCGCATTAAAATAAAGATTAAATCTTTAAAAAAGAAAAGAAAATAAGAATCAATTATGACTTTAACGATACGTGTTTTTAAAGGTGTGTGTGTGTGTGTGTGTGTGTGTGTGTGTGTGTGTGTGTGTGTGTGTGTGTAGTGTGTGCCACTTGTGAACATGAACATTGAAACCCTTGGACCCGGAGTCACAGGTGTTCATGAGGCAGCCAACTTGGACACGGGAATGAGAACTCTGGTCCTTAGCTTGAATAACAAGCACTCTTAACTACAAGCCATCGCCCCAGCCCCAGTGGTGAGTACGTTTTAATGGGTCAAAATATTAGGTGCCGTGGCTGGGAGCATGCCTGCAGTCCAGCACATAGGAGGTAGAGGCAGGAGGATCAGGAGTTAAAGGCCAGACTAGGCTACTTGAGACCCTGTCTTAAGCAAACAGACGAATGAAAAAAAAAAAAAAACGAAAGAACAAAAAGATAAAAATGTGTAATCACAGATGCGGTAAGACGATAATTATCCAATTTCACAAAATGAAGAGAGGAAAGTAGCACATGTGAAAAAATCAAGAACCTAAGAAGTGACATGAACAGGTTGAATAGGTTGAATGGAGAGGGAGAGTGCTTGTGATTGACAGCTAATGAAAGAGTATAGTCAGCGGTGTAAATTAAAATGAGCAGTTTACATACGGGCAGACCCCGTGTGGAAAAATCAGGTGCAGTAAAGCCTTTCTGGTATGAGCCAAAGTGTGGTCATTGCTTCAATATGAATTAAAGTAAGCTCTGCCGTTTTGACTTTGTACAGGGCCTTCTGCAATATTACGACGATTTATGCCAGGAAGTGCCTTCTGTGTTTGTCAATCTCATGACCCCTAGAATGAAAAAGGTTGGTGATGCTGGTGGTTCATATTGATTTCTCTGATTTAAAATTAGATTTCTGTTCTATAGATTATGGATCTCAGAACACATCTATTGCCTAACCCACCTGTCTGTCTCATTTCATCTTTGCAGCTCTCTCTCTGCCCCCCCCCCCCCGTCTCTCTTCTCTCGGAATGATTTCTTGCTTAGTTTTGTTACCTTTGGAGAACAAGTAAATGTGAATTGTGAGTGCTCTGTAAAAATTTATGGCTGCTTCTAGGACATCCGAAGATGATTTAAGACAAAAGGAATCTCTATTAGGCGTGATGGTGGGGGAATGTAATTAAGGGACTAGATCACACAGTATTTTCAAGTAACAAAAGCGGCTTTTCTGGAAAAGACTCCTGTGAGCAATGGGCAGTGGTTACCTTTTTGCTCTTCCTAGGTGGAATCTGTGCTGAGGCAAGGGCTCACAATCCTAACATGGTCGTCGCTGATGCTGGAGAGCTTCTTTCATGAGGTGGAGTTTGTTTTGGATATGTTCAACCAGCTTTTAAAGAAGGTAAAAACAATCATCTTTCAGAGCCACTAACACTAACACTCAAGACACAAGCGGCAGTTTAAACACACCTGGAGGCCCTTTTAAAGAGTAAGGTTTGGGCCGGAGTGGTGGCTCAATGGCTAAGAGAAAGTCCCACTCTGCAGAGGACCTGTGTTCGGTTCCCAGGACCCATGTCCGGCTGCTCACAACTGCCTGAAACTCCAGCTCCACAGAGTCCTGCCACCTCTGACCTCTGTGGGCACCTGCATTTGCATGTAGATTCCCATACAGAAACACATACATGTAATTAAAAATGCAATACATCCTAGAAAAGGGTATTTTTTGTTGCTTTTTTAAACTAAAAGAATGTCCATTAAATAAATAAGAGTTACATTTTCTGTTTTACTGTTTGCGTCTTTTTCCTCTGGGTTGCCCTGAGTTTATCCCTGAGTTTCCCTTGCCCTCAATAGGCTGAGGTAATGCTTCAACTGCACACTGTCGTTTAAGCTAGGATGACTGGAAGCTGGAGAGATGGCTCAGTGGATGAAATGCTTGCTGTGCAAACACGAGGATCCTGAGTTCAGATCCCCAGGTCCCACATAACAAGCCAAGCAGGTGTGGTGGCCCACCTGCAATTCTAACACTTAGGAGGCAGAGATGGGGAAACCCTCAGGACAAGCTGGCCATCTAGGCTAGCTCATTTGGCATGTTCAGAGACAGATCCTGCCTCATTAATCAAAGTGGAGTGAGATGGAGCAAGACACCTGACCTCAGTCTCTGATGCATGTGTGCACACATGCTCACACACACACATGCTCACATACACACACATGCTCACATACACACATATGCTCTCACACACACATGCTCTCTCTCTCTCTCTCTCTCTCTCTCTCTCTCTCTTTCTCACACACACACACACACACACACACACACACACACACACACAAACACACACACACACATACACACACACACACACACACAAGAAAATAGGAAGACAGCAGTGTGTCCTGCCTAAATGTTAACATTAACATTTAGTGTGTCTGACTTTGGCCAGATGACACAGGAGTCTACTGGGCAATGGCCTGTTGATTTCTCACATGTCTGCTGTATCAAGCATGCACATCTCTGTGTGGTGTCACAGACTCAGAGGCTTCGGAGCCAGCCACGCATGGCTAAGATCCTCTTCTTTTTACTAGCTGTGTGCCCTTCCCTTGTTTACTTTCCTTCTCTGAGCCTTGGTGTCTTGAGCTATAAAGCAGGGACCCGAACAGCTCATTTGTGTAAGATGAGGGTCAAAGAAAGCCATGTCCATTAGTGATGCTCTGGCCCAGGCTGCTTTAGAACCATGCCATGGTTTCTTTGCACACATTTTCCTGAACTGTTGTTCATCAAATTCTGCTTGACCTAGGTTGCAAATATCTAGATTTGGGCCTGCAAATGGGTTTATAACTCCAGTGCTTTTTGGATAACAACGTTAGTGTTAAAGGGAAAGAGAGCTGATTCTTACTTTTACTTTTTACATGTCCTTTTCTTGCGGGTAGATCAATGACCTGTGTGAGATGCATATTGACACAGTTCTGAAGGAGATAGCCAAGACGTTGCTGATTTCCTTGCCCGACAGTGGTGCTACCAGGGTAGAAGATATGCTGACCCTCAATGAGGTAGGCATTCATTATAACACATACAGCAGTATTGAGTCACTGGCCTATCATTATAACAGTAAGTATTGAGTCACTGGCCTAACATCTAAATTTAAGATCTAAACGTGGACACCTAAGCCATGCTTTTCTTTTCCTCCTCCTCCTACTCCTTCACCTTTTTCCTTCTCCCTCCTCTTCCCTCTTCCCTCCTTCTTTCTCTTCCTTCCCCCTCCCTCTTCCTCTTTTGTGGGAAATACCCTAGCATCAAAGATTTATATGGTTCCAGTAGCTCATCCAGGGCCACGCCTATGTATGATTTTACTAATACCCTTAAACTAATGCTGAAGTCCTTGGGACTCTGTCAGTGTTTCATGGCTCCTCTCCCTCATTCAGCTATTTACCTTCCTTCATTTCTTCCTCCCCTCCCCTCCCCTCTTCCTACCTCCCCTCCCTTCCAACTGGTTCTTTGTACGTAGCCCTGGCTGGCCTGGAACTCCATTTAGACCAGGCTGGTCTTGAACTCACAGATTTGCCTGCCTCTGCCTTGTGACAGCCTGGGATTAAGGGCCTGGGTTGCCATTTTTCTTACGGTTTGATTACACATGTTTTCATGTTAAGTCAAACCTGGGACTCATCACCTTACCACGCTCCATTTCCTAAGTCCATTTAGTCTTAAAGCTAAGCCAGGTTTTGCCAGCTTTTGCTTCCATCATGTCTATCATGTACCCTCTTTACCCTCTACCTGTTCTTAAGTCAGGCCTGTTATGGGAGATTCTTAGTCTTGGCTGGTCCGCCCTGCCCTTCAGCCCCAAATAAACACACAAGACTTATATTAATTAACAACCTGTTGGCTTATTGGCTAGCTCTATCTTAATTATTAACCCATTTCTATTTATTAATCTAAGTATTTCCATGTGGTTTTTATCTTACTAGAGAAGGGTCTGGCACGTCCTACCTTCCTGGTCTCACATAGTGTCTGCCTCTGCCTTCACTTCCCAAAATTCTCCTTCTCTGATAGCCCTGGCTATTCTTCCTGTCTGGCCACTAGCCATACAGTATTTTATTTATCAACCAATAAAAGAAACATACACACAGAAGGACAACCCCATCACAGGCCTTTAAGCTCAGCTTAGCACTATGGACTGACTCTTTCCCTGCTGCCCTATCTGGCCATTGTATCCAGCCATATTGCCACCGTACGTGAATATGCAGCTTTCCTTCAATGGGACGTGGCACTCAGCCATCTACAGCAGAAGATCTAGCTCCCTCAGCACCCTCCTGTATTGACATTTCAGCCTGTGTTATTTTCTGTTCCCTACAGATTTATATTTATACACACACACCTGAAAAGTGCACAGATCTTTTCTTTAATTAAAAATTCTTATGTGTACAGGTGTTTTGCTTACATATATGTCTGCATACCACATACATTCCTGGTGCCTGAGGAAGCCAGAAGAGGGCGTTGGGTCACCTGGGGTTGGAGTTATAGATGGTTACGAGTTGCCGAGTAGGTGCTGGGACTTGAACTTGGGTCCTCTGCAAGAGCACTCAGTGTTCTTGATCATGGAGCCATCTGCTTGTCCTCTGGAACACAGATTTTAAGTCTAGTATTCAGTGGATATCTACACATGCTACAACTTGCAACCGCCTCTATGGTGTAGAGCTTTCTTTATCCTGCATGAGTCCCCTGTGCTCCATTCCAGATGGTCCCCTTTCCCACCCCCCACCCCCCGGTGATCATCATTTGACTTCTTATCACTGTGCGCTCACTTCCTTGTTTTTTTTTTTTTATCTCTATTTCATATAAATGGTATAGTGCAGGGCATGGTCTTCATGTTTACATAGGTGTGGCTCACCTTATTCTTTCCATCTCATGGCATTGTGTCATTCTGCTCTATAAGTTTATTGCAGTTTACCTAGGCTGTTGAGGACATTTGGATAGCTCATAACATTCAGTTAGACACTGAATGTATTTGTGTTTTTTTTTTTTTTTTTTGGTGGATGTTAGAACTGATTTTGGTGGGTCTGAAAGTGAAATTGTTGGGTCATCTTATATATATTTGGCAGTGGTAGTGATACTGAAAAATGTGGGGTGTCCCTTCTTGGTTCCCAGGTGATCCTGGGGAGATTGGGATCCTATCCTGGGATTCTTAGTCATGTAAATTAAAATAAAATAGAGAATGGACTCAAACAGAAGCTCAAGGGCAATTCTATTAGAGTTTAAGAGAAAAAAGCCCACCGCAGGTACACTGTGAACTTTAGCTGCTTATGGGGCTGGAGAGATGGCTTAGTAGTTAAGAGCACTGACTGCTCTTCTAGAGGACCCAGGTTCAATTCCCAGGACCCACATGGCAGCTCACAACGGTCTCAAATTCCAGTTCCAGGGGCTCTGACACCCTCACACAGACATACATACAGGCAAAATACCAATGCACATGGAGTATAAACAAAGAAAAAAAAAAAAAACAAACCCAAACAAACCTTTAGCTGCTTCCCAGGGGAAGAAAGAAGGTGGAAAAGAGCCTAAGAGCCATGGTGGTTAAGTCGGGGTGGAGCACAGCCAGCCACACAGCAGACAAGAAGTCATGGGGGGTGGGGTTGGGGTTGGGGTACTTCAGAGAACAAGTAAAGGAGGTAAGGAAGCTCCGAGTACCAGAGAAGATGCTTTCAACAGAGACAGTCTCCTCAGGCTAAATGTTGTTTTTGGTTTCACATCCAAAACTCTGCTTAATTGAAGATGAGGAGAATTTGGGTCTTTCGTTAGTATCAGAATGTTGGCCTGCACCTTTAGGCCAGATCCCACAGAATTTCATTGATGTTAGACACTGAACTGTCTACACTGTTGGAGTTTGGTTTTGCTTTGATCCAGCTGCCACTGTGTCCCGGTTCTCACATGTTGGTCTAAGAAAGCGCGTAAGTTGTTTTTGATTTTATGGGAGCTCATAGCTAAGAGACTTTGGAGTTTTAAGGTGAATGTGAACCTTCAAGTTGTTGGAATTTTAAAAAGAATGGGGCCTTTTAATAGTTGGACTATGTTTTATGCTGTGGTAACACGACATCTTGAGAGCAAGCAAGAAAGGAAAAGTTATGGTTTAACAGTGATGTGCTTGTGTGTCAAGTTGGCAAGGGCAAATTGTGCCGGTTAGTGTTTGCTAACTCGACACAGTGTGTCTGTAGGGCAATTTCTTGATTAATGATTGATGTGGGAGGCCCTAGCACACTGTGGGTGATGCCACACGTGAGCTGGTGGTCCTGGGTTCTACAAGAAAGCAAGCTGAACAAGCCAAAGCAACCAAGCCAACAAGTAGCACCTCTCCACAATCTTAGCTTCGGTTCACTCCGGGTTCCTGCCTCGAGTCCCTGCCCTTGATTTCCCTCAGTGATGGGAAATATAGCCCAAATACCCGCTCCCACGTTGGTTTTGTTAGTGTTTTATCACAGCAATAAGACATTATCTGTCTGTCTCTTCTTGTAGTACTGGGGCTAGAACCCAGGGCTATGCTAGGCAAGTGCCCCACCACTGAGCTGCCTAGCCAGCCCCTCTGGTGACAACCAAGGGGAATTAATCATAGCTGTAGAGATTAGAGTCATAATCATTTCATGGCATTTTTAAGGTGTCTGAACATTAAATGGGATCTGTCTGTTTAACAGACGTACACAAGAGAATGGGCTGATGTCTTAAACCACAAGAGCAGACATGTGGAAGAAGCTGTGAAGGAACTCATATTAATATTTGAGCAAATCTACGAAGTTAAATACACCGGGAAAGCAGCTAAGGCGGTGCCAGGTAATTCCACGAGGGAATGTGTGAGTCCCAGCGCTGGGTCTCCCCACAGGTATCTCCTGCTTGGCAGACAGCAAGGTTTCAGCTTCCCACAGGCAAGCAGGTGCCCAGGATAACCCACACCGTTGGCATAAACAGCTTAGACGCTCTGAGCTCTTGGTGGCAATTAGGGAATAGTGAGCTTTTTGAAATCCTAGTTTTCAGATGTCAGCCATCAGCCAACTCCACAAGCTAGCCTTCCTATAGAGAGCGAGCTCTCTCAGTCCTCATGTGTAGTTATTACTGTGTGTGTGTGAGTGTGTGTGTGAGTGTGAGTGTGAGTGTGTGTGTGTGTGTGTGTGTGTGTGTGTATGTGTGTATTCTAATGTCACTTGGGTCATTTGACTCACCTTTCCTTTTTTTTTTTTAAACACTGTCGTGGCCAGGTTCCACCTGAGTGGGGGAACGTGGACTTGGAAATTCCTAGCAACCCAATGGTGATAAAGATGATAAGACAGGCATCTTGTCATCTTTAGAGAGCTTTCAGTCCCATGCTGCAAAACTGGGGTCTCTTTTATTCCAGCATCTTCCTGGCTGCTTTCTAACCATTCTTCCCTGACGCTGAGACCAAATTCTCTCCCATCTCCCTAGTCCCTATCAGCAGATACCTCTAAACAGTCTCTAACATCTGTAGAGAGGCAAAACTAGGGAACATTCTCCACTGAGGCTATGACATTCAACAGCAAATCAGCTAGCATCTGCAATACAATGCAGACCTGAGCTCCCAGAAACTGAAACTTGGAACCAGAGGTTAGGAGTCTGAGAAATTCTCTAATGAAATTGTTCTTGGCTCCCGACAAAACACCAAAGAGCAAAATCTATAATTTTCATGACTCTGAAAATTGTAATTTGGGCAAGGCTGTGTTTTAAGATATCCCCCACCTACCCCAGCCCTTTCTGCAGAATTAACTATGTGTTTCTGCTTAGGAATGCCTCAGAGGTTCAGGGCAGCCAAAATCACACCATGGTGTGTGACCTGCCCTCCCACCCTTGATGAAAGGATGGTCTAAGGAGCTCCATGTCCTTTTGTTTTTAAAGATTTCTTTCTTTCTTTTTTTTTATTTACATGCATGTGTCTTTGTGAGTATGAGTGTATATGTGAGGGGGAGTCAGATGCCCTGGAGCTGGAGTTATAGGCAACTGTGAGCCGACCCCGTCCACTGTCAGGGGTAATGGGAGCTGAACTCAGGTCCTCTGGAAGAACTTCACACTCTCCTGAGGGCCAATCCATCTCTGAGCCTTGAGCTTTTTGTCTTAAACTTCCACTCTATTCTAGTGTGCTTGGGTATGTCTGATTGGAAATTTCCTTATCGTACCAACTATTTAAAGAGGTTGAAATAATTTTGAATTGTGTGTGTGTGTGTGTGTGTGTGTGTGTGTGTGTTTCCTGTTCTCCAAATATTTTAGAATTTCTTATTTTGCTGAAAGAACCCAGGGCCCCAATAATTCCAGTAAATACATGCTCATAAGCCCAAGCCACAAGTTGCTGAATCTGAAACCATTTTATGAGGGCTGCGTGACTTTAAATTCCCTGTTGGGGAATTCCGCACTTCCTGCTTCTGGATTGGTGTTTAAGAACATGGTGGTTTTAGGTTCACTGAGGTTGCCCTGTCAATGGGTAAATTTGCAATGGAAGATTTGTTTAGTTAAAACAATTTTTTTTTTTTTGAGCTCCATGTAAGAACTGACTGGGTAGAAGTCTGTAGTTGGTGGCTTTACTCTAAAATCTCAGAAGGTTTTGTCCCTGTCAATCAGAGGTCCTGGTTGCACATACATTCCCATAACACCTAAAATAAAAATGAAATAAAAAAAAAGAGCTTCCTAGTGAAGCTTGACTGACCGAGTAGGATCAGTCTAACCCTAGAAATTCCAGTGTTACATTTTTGTTTTGTTTTCTGTGTCCAGAACAGAGGAAGCACGTTGTATTTGGAAGCGAGACAGAAGAGGCCGATAGCCTTGAATATGAACCTGAGTCAAAGGAGGTTGAAACCAATGACAAAGAAGATGAATTTAAAAAGGTATTTATTGTGGGTTTTGGGGACTAGTGAGTGACTCATAAGAACATAGATAACACATATGGAGCTGCTCTGGGACAGGCCTGCAATCAGTTGGTGTCTGCCTTGCAACAGAACCCAGGAAATACAATGCAGTTTTTTACCCTGTAGGATCGGGCAAGACCTAGCAACTTTACAGTCTTAGTCAGTGCCCTCATTTTGGTATGATTCTGTCCATGGCTGGTTATATGAACACTCTGATTGCCTGTGTTTTAAAATAAAATAAATAAATACAAGTGTGTATGTGTATGTGAATCCAAGACTGAGCCTCAGTAGTCCCTCTGATTGAGTGGCCACTGTCACCTCTGCTTATCAAACCTGCCTCTCTTGCTGTGCCATAGTGGCTTCTCACAGATTCTGATTGTATCTGTGGTGTAGCCAGATAACCCATTATCCAGGACCACCGTGAAGAGCTTGGCACTCCTCTTTGTTCTGGTGACTCTTCTGAGCCCACTCTTCCACCAGCCTTAAAGGGGCCAGAGTAGTGAGACACAGAACCAGGCACTGTGTGTGACTCCTGGTAAAAGCAGTGTGTGTGTGTTGGGGGGGGGGCACTCCAGGGACTGGGCTAGCCTGAGCCTGCAGAAAGGACCTGGGTTTGATTCCTGTCATGATCAACGGAATAATGACAAAAGAAAGCAGAGGCTGGACCTCTCTGTGTCTCTGAGGAGACTCATAAACCCCTCAGCCCATTCCACAAACCAAGCATTGAGAAACTTCACCCTCAAGTTTCAGTGTGCATTGAATATTGAGCAAACCTGGATTACTCAAACACTGTTTTGTTTTTTTTTTTTTTTCCTTTTTTTTTTTGGCAATTCTGCCTTTGAGTCTGCCCTCATGTGGCCTGCTAGGCTGTTTTGGCAACCTCTCTTCATACATTAACAAATATTTGTTATGTGTATGTCTAAAGAAACCCAGGCAAGAAATGTAGGGTTGAATTTATTTCTCCAGCAGTGAAATTGCATGGTCTATTCTTTCTCACTGCTCATGTGTCCCTTTGGGGATGCTAGGTGTTCATTTCTGGCATTGAATGTAACATAATTAATTTCTTGTTCCAGGAATGTAAGGAGGTCTATGCTTTCTTCTCTCATCAATTACTGGACAGTCTACAAAAAGCCACACGCTTATCTTTGGACACAATGAAAAAGAGAATATTTGTTGGAAGGCAAGTTGAAAATGTGCTAAATATGTTGGATTAACTGACTGTGATAATATAATTCAATAGTAGCTTTTATTTTATTATTTATCGGTTTATTTTGAGACAGGGTCTTATGTATCCCAAACTAGGTAGCTATACTAGCATCTTCTATCTACATATATTATTATTAACATACTCGTGTTATTATCAGTGCCATGGGCAGACAGACAACAACATGGAGGGGCCCTGGAGAGAAATGAAGACCCATATGGCAGGAAGGTGGAGGGGTGTGGGTGGGTGTTTCTTCTTATAGCTCTCTGTGGATAGTGTAGGTTTCACAGCCTGAGTCTGCAGCCAGCAGGAGGCAGGGAAGGGGTTGGGGAGCAGGATGTGTGGCTACCCTCTGGACCCCTTGGTTTCTGAAATAGGTCGGAGAATGTTGTTTATCTGGTACCTTCTGGTTGAGCAGCTGACTTGTGTTTGGGGAGCCTTTTCTGGTTCTCAGATTGTGCCCTTTGTATCTCAGTCCCCCTCCTGTTTTATGAGGTCTCAGAGGGATATAGAGTTAGTGCACTTTTCTTTGCTCGTTCCAGCTTGACTGAAAGAATGGTGACTGAGTGGTTAAAAAACCAGCTCTCTGTGTGCTTTTGGATTTTATCTTCCTTTTGGTCCCTGTCTCTCTGCTGGTGCTCATATACAGACGGGTGTTTTTGTCCCAGTGACAGCATTTTTTGCATTCACAAGGAGAAAGAGAAAGAAAGTCTCCGTTTTTTCAAATGATCTTGTCTAGGAGAGCAATAGGCAGAGGCCACTAGTCAGACTAATTTTCATCTCTGTGTGGGTCCATGTGTCTGTGTCTATACACTAGTGACGTCGTTTAAAAAGCAGTTTCTGGAAGGCTTTGACTGGGATCTCCCATCTGTGGGAAATAAGGTAATAACAAATTCAAGAGACAAATGGGAACAAAACAGTTGTTAATATACAGCTTTGCAGAAAGGGGCTCCACATGGATAAAAGGCAAAAATGGGTTGGTGTGCTGATTTGGTCCAAGGCAGTGGTTTTCACATTCCCCTCATTGTAAAATTTCCTGGCCTTTCTCCTTAGAGGACAGGACGTGTCCCTGTCCCAAACTCACCATCCTATTGGTTCAGGACATAGAACCTTAGCTTATGAACAATTTTTGGCTTGGGATTGCCTCTTTACTGACAGTAAATAACTGCAATTGTCCAGCTCTCAGAGTCGCAAAGGCAAGCTAGCTCCAGCTGCCAGCTGGGGGAGGGGCCTATCGCTTCCTGCTTCCCTGTAGCCTGGATGAACTTTCAGCACACCTCATACTGAAAATGGACCATAATAATTCATTTCTTGCGTGCTTCATCGTGTAGGAGGTCTATTAAAAAGTGCATGACCCTGGTCTGGTGGCACAAGCTCATAATCCCAGGTGCTTAGGAGGTTAAGGCAGGAGAATCACAGGTTCAAAGGCAGCCCTGGGCTACTTGGTGAAACCTTGTCTCAAAGTAGAAAGAAAATGAAGACTGAGGATATAGCTCAGTAGTAGAATATTTTCCTACCATACACGAAGGCTTCATTTTAACCCTAATAATATAAAAATGAATAATAACATGAAGTATGGTTCTTGTTGGTGATAGCCTCCATTGTTACGAGCCTGTGAACATCAGTCTAAGGAGTCATCATCATGTTTGTTTTATCTGCTAGTTAAAGAATTAAAAGACAGGAAAGATCTCGAGTGTAGCAGACAACAGCAGCCGGAATCAACAGTTGAAGAAAGGGTTATCTAGCGTGAGGAGACGCAAGTACACACAGCAGACACAGAGAAAAAGACCTCTGTAAATCAGAGGGGACTAAGCTGACAAATCCAGTCCCTTCCCAAGAGCTGGGGGTTCGAAGGCCTCTGAAGGGGTTTCCTCCTCTACTTTATGAAAAGTTTCTGCACCCCGATAAGCCTCTCCACTGACACAGCAATCCAAAGCAAACCAAATCAAATCGAATTAGAAAAAGCTCAGGTTTAATGGATAAAACACTCCCAGATGATTTTCCAGCTCCCCAGAGAGAGATGGGAAAGAGACCAGAAAGACCCCTGGAAGCTCAGGCCTCCAGGATCTCAGCCCAGGACCGCGGTCACCCCAATCACCAGGCAGAGTCAAAAGCTTGATGCAAACTGCACGAGGCTTTATTATATTTGTTTAACGAGCTAACCCCATATTAGCTAGGGTCTTTCATCCACCCGCCATGGCAGATGGCTAGCAAAAGACAGCTTGAACCCGATGCTTACCGATCTTGTAGGGCAGCGTAAGGGGAGTGTCTAGGGGTACGCACAGGCTCAGGATTGGTGTGCCTCCAGGCTTGGAGGGCTTGCCCTGTGTTGATTGGTCAACTGGTTGTTATGGCCCATAGGCCCTCCCAGGGTGGTTGCTATGCTTTGTACATCATTGCTGTGCGCTTGTCTGTAAAGCACACCCAGGGTCGTAAAGCATAGCACCACCAGCTAACTTCTGATTGGTTCCTTGTCACGAGGCAGGCATCTGACTTTCTAGTGACTAACTAACTTTTGATTGGTTCCTTGTCACGAGACAGGCATCTGACTTTCTAGTGACTAACTAACTTTCGATTTGGTTCCTAGTCACGAGACAGGCATCTGACTTTCTAGTGTCTAGGACAAAGTCATAGAAGCACGTGTTTGGCCGTTATGGCTGCAAAAAGGGAAGCTGCTCCCTTCAGTTGGTTACCCTGTGGGTTGTATCAGTGCTGACTGTGTAATGTTGACTCATGTTGTTGGCTCATTCTTATGCAGGTCTGGTATAGGTAGCCGTAGGGCAGGGAGTTAATGGGTGTGATAGTCACCTCACATCCAGGACACAACATCACCCCCTCCAGCTCTTACAATGTTTTCTGCCTCCTCCTCCTCTTCTTTTTTTTTTTTTTTTTTTTTTTTTTTTTTTTTTTTTTTTTTTTGGTTTTTTGAGACAGGGTTTCTCTGTGTAGCGGAGCCTATCCTGGCACTTGCTCTGTAGACCAGGCTGGCCTTGAACTCACAGAGATCCACCTGCCTCTGCCTCCTGAGTGCTGGGAGGATTAAAGGCGTGTGCCTCCAACGCCTGACTTGCCTCCTTTTCTTGATGTTCCCTGAGCTTGGGTTTGGGTTTGGGGGTGGGGTGTTTTCTTTTCCAAGATTAAAGATGGTCTTTATTTTTAGAATGGAAACATACAGTGTTAGAAACCGAAATTCAGGCTAACATTCATTGTCTGTTCATTCTAGCCTTGGGCGGAAACGGTCAGAGGATATCGTTTCCTTTATAAAAACCGAAGTGCATCTTGCAATTCCTAATGTGGTAAGTCTTATTTATGGTGATATTTTGGCAATGTATTTTAAAAGCACAGTGTTCGGTTAGTGTTTAGAGTGTGAGGCTTTGGGTCCCCAGCATTGCAAAAATAAGTAAATAAATAAAATTAAAAACAATTCTATGTAAGAACTGGACTTTTACTTAGAGTTAGACCTTGGTTCTGTATGTTTTTATTTTATTTTACTTTAAAAGTTTATTATTTCTGTGTGTGTGTGTGTGTGTGTGTGTACATATATGAGTGCAGTACCCATGGAGGCCAGAAAAGGGTGTCAGATCCTCTACAGGTTGCTGTGAGCCACCCAGCATGGGTTCTGGGAACTGAGCTTGGGACCTGTGCAGGAAGTACACTTTCTTAATCCCTGAGGATGTACTTTTACTTCCCCTAGTCTTGAATAAAAATAAAAGTAAAAATGTCACCATTTATATCTATTACTAGAACCTTTGAGCTGAGGTTTGGGATAGGACATTTGCTCAGTGTATAGAGGGGTACTGGGTTTGATCCCAGACCACACACACATGCACATATCCATCTTACTTCTAAATGGCTCATGGTGTATTACAGGCTGGCGTAGGAGTGAAGGTCTAGTCTGCCATCAATTAGCAAATAGAAATCACCCTACATTTTTCTTTGAACATTAAAATAAAATCACCATAGCAGCCACAATCTCTGGTCCAAACCCAGCCTCATAAGGCATCATTTTGAATATTGTAGCATGGAGTGAAAGGAACCCTCACACTGAATGCTGTGAAACTCCTCCATTTTCCAGTGGCAGCCCAGCTGCTTGCTGCTGCCTGGAGCTCTAAGCCACACAGGGTAGTCTAGATGCCATCAGCCTGTGACCCTCCTGACACCAAACCCCATAGTCTGACCTACAAAGAGCTTTGTAGCTGCTGTGACACATTGTAAAGAAGCAAAAGGAATTGCAATGCTGTAGCTTGTTCTGTCATTTTGGTTCACTGATGTGAATCCCTTGACCTTTTGGCCAGCAGCAGTAGTTAGAGCTGGGAAATCTTCAGGGTGCCAGATATCTGCAGCGTCTCCTGGCACAGCACCAACACAGGCTCTGACTGCTCATGGGGAGTTGGATGACTAGAGTCAGGGGTGGGTTGGGGAAGGCTGTGTGTGCTGGTAGAATTACACAAAGGCTGCTGTTCTCTACAGGTGATGGTTCCTAGCCTGGATGACATTCAGCAAGCCATCAACCGCATGATCCAGTTTACTCTGGAGGTCAGCAGAGGAGTGGCACACTGGGGACAGCAGCAGGTCCGACGAATCAAGTCCATTCCTAACAGTTCCTCTCGCACTGACCAAAACCTCCCAGGCACAGGAAAAGTGCTGTTGAAGGAAGACAGTAAGGAAAATGAAACATCCAGTTAGCCCAAAATGTGTGTGCATGTGCATGTGCTCATGTGTGCAGGTGCTCACAGAGGCCAGAAGAGGGCGACAGATACTCTGGAGCTGGAGTTACGGGTGGTTGACTCCTGATGCGGATGTTGAGAACCAAACTTGGGTCCTCCCTAAGAGCAGCAATTGCTCTAAACCACTGAGGAGTCATCTCCCCAGCCTCTGTGTGTGTATGTGTGTGTGTATGTGTGTGTATGTGCCTGTGTGTATGTACACACACACAATCATTTCTAGTTATTGGTCGTCAGTGAGCAAAGGTTTGTAGTTTTAACATTGTCTTGTAGTAATTTTAGAAGGCAAAGTATGAAAAGAAACCGGAGCACCGACTCTTCTTTCGGCATCCTATGTGCTCTCATAAACTATTGGGCCTTTCACAGCTGCCCCAAATTGCTAACATGTCTCAAAACATGAAGGGATAAGCAGACACCGTCTTAGTTTCTTTAGGTTTGTTTTATGTATATAAGTGTTTTTCCTGAATGTAAACCTGTGCACCCCATGTGTGCCTGGTGCCCACTGAGATGAGCAAAGGGCACTGAGTTCTCTGGAACTGGAGTTATGAACAGTCGGGAGCCACCACATGGATACCAGGAATGGAACCCAGCTTGCTCTAAACTGTCTTAAATGTGGCCTTTTCTACAGCGAACTTCTCAATAATACAAAGCTCTAACCTACCAAAGCATGCCACAGCATCAGTCAGCTAGCTGGTCAAATTAAGCCAGCACTTTGTGCTTTCTTTTGTGTAAATCTAATTCAGTAGCAGAGCAAATGGGATTACAGGCAGCTGGGTAAGCGCCATAGTTCCAGTCAACCCAGCTGTTGTTCCCGTGCAGGCTCCTAATCTCACAGTTTAACGGGAGAAACTGAGAGTCTGTAGTTTTGCATGAAGGCTAATGCTTTTTGATTGTAAAAAACTGTTTTTGTTTTTTAAGTGCTGCATGGGCCAATCAAAAGCCAATAGCCAAACTTGGTGGCACATACCCATCATCCCAGCCCTCAAAAGGGAGGCAACTGTAAGAGGATCAGAAGTCAAGGACCTTGGCACCTACATAGCAAGTTCAAGACCAACCTGGGCTAGTATGAGATCCTGCCTCAAAAAAAGGTGGGGGGGTTTGCAGCAAGATAGCTCAGCAAGTAAAGGCTTTTGCTGCCCAGCCTGACAATGCAATCCTTGTTTAAGCCTCAGAGCCCACGGTGGAAGGAGAGAGTTCATTCCCACAAGCCGATTGCTAACCTCCACCATACGACACACCTGAGAACACACATACATACACACACACACACACACACACACACACACACACACACACACTGAACAAATAAAAAGTGTTCGGGGCTGGTGAGATGGCTCAGTGGGTAAAAGTGCTTACCACCATGTTTGACAGCCTGATCGCTATTCTTGGGAACTACATGGTGGAAAGAGAGAACAGACTTCTTCATGTTGTCCTCTTGACTTTCAAGTAAAGAAATTATATATGTAACCAAACCAATCCCACACCGCACACACACATTTTTTTAAAGACTCCCATCCATATTACAGTTAATAGTATATCCAAGTTAAATATAGGTGCTATCTACATTGGAAACATCTGCTTTCAGGGTCCTACGAAGAAACTATCCCTGCCAGGAAGCTAAAGAACTTTTACCCTGGGGTGGCAGAGCACAAGGACATCTCCAAGCTGGTCCTCCTCCTGTCTTCCTCTATGAATTCTCTTCGGAAGGCAGCCAACGAGGCCTTGCAGGACTTTCAGAAGTACAAGACTCTGTGGACCGAAGACCGGGACGTCAAAGTGAAGGTATGCTTCTATTGAGTATGTGTGGTGTGTGGTGTGTGTGTGTGTGTGTGTGTGTGTGTGTATGTGTGTGTGTGTGTGTGTGTATGTGTGTGTGTGTATGTGTGCATGTGTTGTGTGGTGTGTGACTGGTGTGTGTATGTATGTATATGTTTGGTGTGTATATATGTGTGTGTGGTGTGTGTGTGCCGGTGTATGTGGTGTGTGTGTGCATGTGTTGTGTGGTGTATGTTTCATGTGTGTGTGTCTCGTGTGTGTTTGGTGTGGTGGTGGTGTGTGTGTGTGTGTGTGTGTGTGTGTGTGTGTTTGTGTAGACAGGGTGGGGGTAGGGACTGAATGAAGATGTTGGGGATAATGACAGAACTCTGAACAGAGGGCAAGAACCCATAGATGCCAAGCAACTAGCTATTCTCACAGTGATACCCTGAGGCAGTTGACAACAGTGAGTCTCTGGCAGGATTCGGAAAGGTTCCTGCTTCTCTTAGCGTCCCAGTGACAAACCAAAGTTCATTTCCCCAGAAGTTCCCCTTGGGGAACAAATGAGTTTAGTTACACATAGAGCATGAGTGAGCCTAAAATAGCTGTACTGTGAGACAGCTGCACCAGCATGGATGATACCTTCCCCATGGGCTATGCACATGGAGCCCCCTTCCTTTAGACCTTTCCATCCTATGTTCTCTAGCCCTTCCAAGAGATCTTCAGCATCATGGGAGTTAGGGCAGACTTGCATTCGGTTGGGTGGAAAGAGTGGCTGGATACTTGGTGAGGGTCCTGTGACCCTTCCTGGCCTTTCCTTCTATGAGGGAGGGTCAACAGTCTACAAGCCCAGCTATGATGATCTTTTGCAGGCTGGCCCAGCTTCAACAGAGGACAGCCCTGCACAGTGGAGACCCACGGAGGCTACTGAACCCCGACTAACCAGTCCCATTGTCCTGTGTCACTCCTTCATGCAGATGTGTGCCCTAGGGCCTACCAGGATAGCTTGTTCTTTTCCAAGGCATTGGCTCATAGCATGGACAAGTGTAAAAATGTATGAGCTGTAGTTAGGACCCTCCCAGAACAAAGGGAAGGCAATAAGGTATTATCAGGGTCTATGTGCAGATGCATGACTGGATTATTCTGTAACTTGGACCACCCAGTCAGGATGTATGTTAGAGTGTAAGGGAGCAGAGAGCTAAACTAACTATAAAGGACTGGAGGAAGTGTATATAATGCTACTCACTGCTGTGCTGTGAATCCACTGGACCAGTTTCAGCTGGTTCCAATGAACACTGACTGCTTCCTATCAGGCTCCTTAGGGTTCCATCTCCCTGTACGGGAATCCTGCTATAGCAAAAGTACAGTTTTCCAGCCTGATGGTTCTAAGTGCATGTGTTGGACTCCTGCAGACTGAAGGGAGTATTAACTGTTGCCTTACCTGACAGGAGTTTTTGGCCAACAACCCATCCCTGACTGAGATCAGGTCGGAGATTCTCCACTACGCCACGTTTGAACAGGAGATCGATGAGCTAAAGCCCATTATTGTCGTAGGAGCCCTTGAATTGCACACAGGTAATGTCACCAATGTTACTGGTGGGTCACGGATGAGGTACCAAGGGGGACACTGAGATGGATTGTTGGGAGTAAGGAGTTATTAGAAGAATTATTAACACCACAGACAGACAGACAGACAACCATGGTGGGACCTCTGAGGAGGAGTCAGGGCCCATGGCAGAATTGACGTCCCTTCTTATGGCTCTCTGAGGATGGGGCAAGTTTCATAGTACAGGCTGCAGCCAGGCTCTCTGATTCCAAGGCAGGAGATGGGGGAAGGGTGGGGAACAGGACGCATGGCTGCTGATTCCTGCTTTGGCTCAGACTCACCTCTGTAGGTGGGGAACCTGGGCACCTGGAAATCTGGTAGCTGGGGACTCACAAATGATGTCTCGGTGGGATCTGTAAGAGGGGGAGGGCAGCTGCAGGGATTGCAGACAGACTACTCTTGTAGTCTGCTCTCAAGTCTAAGAGTTACATCAAGTTGCATCTATATTTTTACAAGGTAAAGATATTTTACTTTGGAGGGAAGGGGCTATTACCCATGAAATGGTATTTGACTCAGCAAGCAGCTTTGGTATAATCTTGTAAATGCCAAGTAGTTCTAGGCCATTCATATTCTTTTACCCCCCTGTTTTTCTTTGTTTTTTTTTCTTTTCTAAGACAGAGTCTCATTTAGTCCACGCTAGCCCCAAACTGAATATATAGCTGATCGCCTGATCCTCTTGCTTCTATCTTCTGAGTGTTGGGATTACAGACAAGAGCCACCACACCCAGTTCACACTATGTTAAGATATAAAGCTATGGGGCCAGAGAGATGATGATTTGCTGGTTGAGAGGATGTACTGCTCTTGCAGAGGACCCAAGTTTGGTTCTCAAGAGCCTGTGTCAGGTAGCTCACAACTGTCTATAACTCCAGCTCCACAGGATCCAGTGCTCTCCTCTGTGGGCACGACTCTCATGTACCCTTTCTCTCTACTCCTCATTTCTTCCTTGCTCTGGGCTTTCTGCTTTCCAGACTACTCTCACCTCTCCCTCAACACCCACACCAACAGAAGGACTCTTTAGAGCAGTCCTTATAGGTCTGTATTGAGCTGGGATGGTCAGTCAGGGTAGAGTCATGTTGTGTAAATATTCTAACCGTGTGGGTGAGACAGGTAGTAGAACAGAAGGCAACCTAGGGCCATGGTTTGCTGGGAGAAACAGTGGATTTCATTCCATGGAAAGGGGCTTCCCTAGAGGGAATAAATAAGTAGGGCCTGATGGTAGGGTGTCTAGATTGAGCACAGCTTACCTAACGTCACTATCCATTTAGAGATTCCTGCAAAGACTGCTGCATCCTTCTCCTACAGCCAGATTTGTGGGAGCGCTCTTAGAAATGCAGTGACTTTCCAGCACATCTAACAGGTTAAGTGTGCTTGAGGTGACCAGTGGCCACTTGTGGTCAGTGGACACTGAATGGGACTGAGCTCCACAGGACACAGAGGAAACCGTCTCAGAGGTCTTCATCTTTCTTGTCCTCACCAGAGCCAATGAAATTAGCCTTGTCAATCGAGGCCAAGGCCTGGAAGATGCTGCTCTGTCGATACTTGAATGAAGAGTATAAAAAGAAAATGTCAGACATGATAGCATTCATCACCGAGTACTTGAAAAAGTTGTCCAGGCCCATCCGTGACCTAGACGATGTCAGATTTGCCATGGAAGCTCTATCTTGCATTCGGGATAATGAAATTCAAATGGACATGACTCTGGGGCCCATTGAAGTAAGAAATGATTGCATCTTGCCTTCCGGAAACACCCTTTCAAAATAGAAGCCGGCTTTAAAATAGTGGTTCTGCCCTTTTTCTCTTCTCCTGAGTAGTCACACACATCATTTCTCTTGATTTGTTATATGGTTAATTCCCGTCTTCATGTAGGAGACACTATCTCAAAGGCACTGTCCCAAGGTCAAGGAGAACAACAGGAAGTAGCTCTAAGGGTATTGCCTAAGATCTAGGTTCTCATTGTGATCTGCCCACATCTCCTTCAGAATGACCTAGGTGACAGTGAGCGGAGGGTTTCTGAGCCGGTAATTCTGAGCCAGCGTTGAGAATCTAAAGGACTCTCCACAGCTTGTTGAAGATGCAGTGTTTTTAGGATGTATCCAAAGCTTCTGGGATGTACTTCCTCTGAGATGTTTCTGAGCTCTGCCTCTGCCTTGCAGGAAGCCTATGGCATTTTAAACAGATTTGAAGTTGAAGTGACCAAAGAAGAGTCTGAGGGCGTTGACACCTTGAGATACTCATTCAACAAACTGCAGAGCAAAGCTGTAAGCGCACGCTTAATTCTATCTTTCCATTAAGTCACGGCTTCCAGGAAAATACATTTTAAACTTTTAAAAACTATCAGTTGCAATAATTTTATTGATATCAGAAGACTGGCCATTTTGAAATAGGCAATTCAGCAGGGTTTTTTTTTTTTTTTTTTTTTTTTTTTTTGTATATCCACAAAATTGTGTAAAAACCATCACGACCTCATTCTAGAACATATTCATTATCCCCCAAAGAAACCCTGTGGCTGTTAGCAAGCGTTCTCATTTTCTGCCTCACCCCAGCCCTGGAGCACTTTACATGTCCGTGGATTTCTCTCTTCTGAATATTTAATGAAGATGGAATTATACACTATGTGGGCGTATGTGAGGCATCTTTAACTTAGCATTCATTTTCAAGGCTCACACACAGCGCCCCAGGCACTTTATTTTTTTTTTTTTCAGTTGCTAATGATATCAAGCATCCATTCCTTTGACCGTTTTATTGGCCATTTGTATATCACTGGGGATATATATGTATAAAGTGGCTGTTTGTTTGTTTTTTTAAATTGAGCTTTTCTTTCTTATTGTTAAGTTTTATGAGTTTTTAGTATTTTCTGGGTTCCTTACCTCATAAAAGACTTGTAAATATTTTCTCATTGTTCTGTGCATAATCTTTATACCTTATTGATTGGTTGATGGATTGGCGATGCTGGGAACAATCAAACTCAGGCCATTCTCAGCGGAGTTCTATCACTGAGCTATATCCCCAGCTCCAACTCTTTCACCTTCTCTGTGGCATCTTTTGAAGTGTATTCGTGTTTTTCTTATTTTAGTTAAAGCCTAATCAATCCAGTCTCTTCTGTTGTCCCTATTTTCCTATCACATGCAGGAAATCACTGACTGATCCAGTTATACAGGCTCACATCTATGCTTTCCTAGTTTTACAATTTTAGTCTTTACATTTAGGTCTCTGATGCATTCTGAGTTAACTTTCATCTGTGGCATAACAGTCCTCTCAAGTCACAAAGCAGAGATACTCCAGTGTCCTGTAGGTGCACCTGGGTCCTTCATGTATATTGCAACAAGGGAGCAGAGACATCTTTATCCCCACAGGCTGTGGCACATAAACTTGCTAGAGAGGAATTATAGTTCTCATTTTTAATACATCACTCAGACTCTGATGCTGCATGTCCCTCTTGATTCCAGGTTTCTGTACAGGATGAGCTTGTTCAAGTGCAACCCAAGTTTAAAGGCAACCTGCTTGAGTCAGTGGAAATTTTTCGTGAGGACGTTGTTAACTTTACAGAAGCCTATGAGTTGGTAATTTAAATGTGGCATGGTGTGTGTTGCAACGTCTGTGGTAGGTTTATCTGAGATAAAAAGGGACACCTCTTAGGAAGTAGGTAAATTATATGGTAATGACCCAATCTGCATATTTACAACTATCCATAAAGGGGATGGCTATTCCTTTGAGCATGTGTTATAGAGAAAGCAACAATCCCAAAGGGAGGGAATGAAGGGCCAGTTTTTATCCTCTCTAGGAGATAGAAATCTCACAGAATTCCTGACAGAGGGGCTGGGGAGATGGCTCGGCAGTTATACTTGCTGCTCTTGCAAAGGACAGAGTTTGATCCCAGCACCTGAGTAGTTAAAGAGCACTTGAGTTAGCAGGTAAGAGTATGTGAGGGGGGTTTGGCCATAAGCACCCATACTGGGCAGCTCACAATGCCGGCACTCCAGCTACAGGGAATCTGATGCCCTCTTCTGGTCTCTGAGGGTTCCTGCACTCCTATGTGCATATCACACCCACACAGATAACACACACAAAAACCATTTAAGAAAATAAAGTAAGTTCTAGATAGAGCCAGTAAGCTGGCACATGTATTGATCAGGAGTAAGAGCGGAGATGGTATTATTTCTTACAGGAAGGACCCATGGTACCAAACATTCCACCCCAAGAAGCTAGCAACAGGCTGCAGATATTTCAGGTAAAGACAGTTTCTTCTGTCATATTGACAAGGCAGTATTTTAAAATGTGATTTTAGAGGCAATTTTATGTTTTATCTTATAATAGAAAAATTAATGTTTAAAATACATGAAAATTTTAGTTACAGTCTAATTGTGCATGCACGCAAGCAAGAATTGTATGTGTGTGCATGCATATACTCATATGCACCCTTGTGTGCTGGCACGTGTGTTTGGAGGCCAGAGGACAACCTTGGTGTCATTCCTTGGTATCACTGACCTTTCTTTTTTCCCTCTCTCCCTCCATCCCTCCCTCTCTTCCCTTCCTCTTTTCTTTCCCTCCCTTCCTCCCTCCCTCCCTCCCTCCCTCCTTCCCTCCCTCCCTTCTTCCTTCCTTTCTTTCTGTCTTTCTTTCTTTCTTTCTTTTCTTTCTTTCAAGATAGGGTCTCTCAGTGGCTTGGAACTCACCAAATAGACTAGGCTGGCCACCAAGCCCCAGGATCTGCCTCCACCTTCCCAGTGCTGGTATTGCAAGTTCTGGCTACTATCTCCAGCTTTGCACTCTAATCTTCTAAACATTGTTATCTATCCCTTCCTCCCACCCACCCTCCCTCCCTCCCTCTCTCCTGCCTCTAGGCTGTACACAGAATCTCAGTATTATTAGAGAGTGATGCCTTGACTGTGAATTTAATTTCTTGACTATGAACTTGTCCTATTTCTTACCATCTCTTTTGATATTCAAAGTGAAGAAAATTGATAGTACGATATGTTTTATCATCATAAGACTTTAAATATTGCGCCGGGTGTTGGTGGCGCATGCCTCTAATCCCAGCACTCGGGAGGCAGAGGCAGGCAGATCTCTGTGAGTTTGAGGCCAGCCTGGTCTCCAGAGCGAGTGCCAGGATAGGCTCCAAAGCTATACAGAGAAACCCTGTCTCGAAAAATCAAAAAAAAAAAAAAAAAGACTTTAAATATTGGGTAGTCATTTTCCTGATTACTTTTTATTCTCAGCACCAGTCTTCCTTTTATATGCATACTTGAAAACCTCCATGGTCCAGACTGTATAGTATTCCTAGGGTCAGACCAACCATTCATCATCTTTTTCTGTACGTAGATTGCTGAGAACACTCTGAGGAAAATAGCACATCCATTTGGGTGAATGTTTTCTAAATTCATGGAGTGCCCAATGGATTTTCCCTCCACAAGCCCTGAGGAGTTCTGTTCTCTTTATGCCCCCCCCCCATTACAAACCCTTGTATGTTCCTACAGGGGCTCTAGACTGTTTTATATTTCCTGCCCCTCCTGTACTCTGAGTCAACAAATGGGGATGCTGGCTGGAGAGATGGTTCAGTGGTTAAAGAGCACTTTCTGCTCCTTCAGGGGACCTGGGTTTGGTTCCTAGCACCCATATAGTGACTCAAAACCACCTGTAATTCCAGTTCCAGGGTATGCAATGGCCTTCACATACCCACTGTACATACGTACATGCAGAAAACACTCATACACATAAAATAAAAATAAATAAATCTGAGGTTCATTTGTTACCTCTGAGCTGTTGAAATCTGACAGACACAGTAAGCTAGAGGACACAATTCTGAAGCCATACTTTGAGGGCCATGATCTAGTTTTGGAAACTTGGAATTTGGAAGCAGGGCTATGGGGCTTCCCAGCCCAGATGGGAACTACTGGGGCAAGCAGAGAAGGTTCCCCCTGGAAGAAGAGGCATCTCAGATGCATTGTGGGAGAATAATTAGGGTTAGGCAGGGGGAGGAGAGTTTACAGTTTGTGTACAGGCTCAACCGTGAGAGGTAAGCAGGGACATTTAGGGAGATGTTCACTCTGTGGAGAAGGGACTTCCATGGGCGCTTATGGTGTAACTGGTGGATCACTACCATGGTTCATATTTTAGCAATCAAGTATATGCTATTCAATTTTTAATTAAAATTTTTGAAAAATGAGAGTGCTTGAGAGATGGCACTTTCGCTGCTCTTACACAGGACCTGAGTTTGGTTCCCAGCACCCACATTGTGACTCTCAATCAACTGCAGCTCTAGCTCTAGGAGAATCCAGCACCCTCTTCTGGCTTCTACAGGCAACACACACACACACACACACACACACACACACACACACACACACACACACAGATACACATGCACGCATACAATGAGACACAAAATATCTCAAGAAAGGGAAATAAATGTGTTTCTCTTGGTGTTACAATAAAATCTTTCACTCTGTAGAGTCTTGCATTGGGTAAAGAAAACAGGCTGCCTCTGTAGCACTAATGCTTTTCTCACTTTGGAATCCTATGGGAGAGAGGGATTGCTAGTCCAACGTAGTGAAAAAGCCTGAACTACAGATGTTTTTAACAATACCATTCTCTTACTTTCAAATGTGCAGACAGGGATTTGGAATACAGCATTTCTGGAGACCACTTAGTTCATTAAAGGATGAGTTTAATATAAAATAGATGCATGTAGAATGCTTGAAGGTAACTTTCCTAAGTGCTCTGCCTGCCTCTGGTGTCTTGGATCAAAATAAATTTGCCCCATAAATCCTTCTTTCATGTGTATTACCCTTTCTCTCAATTATAATAAATTATCCTTTAATGGGATCTGAATTAATTCTATGTCAGTAGAACTTCAAAAATCTTTGTTGTAGGCCAATTTTGATGATCTATGGAGGAAATTTGTTACATATTCATCTGGGGAACAACTTTTCGGATTACCAGTGACTGACTATGAAGTTTTGCATAAAATCAGGTAAGTTCTGCAAATGTGCAAGTGTCCCATGTAAATCACTAAATACTGCCAACATGCAGAAAGCATGGCTCAGGATACACCCATGTATTCCCCTTATTGCTAACATGTCTGACTCTCTAGATGCATACATAATCTCTGTGATGACTCATTTCAGCTGTCAGCGTGATGAGATCTGGAATCACATGGGAGAGGAACCCCAGGCCATACTCGGTGGGGGACCAAAATAGTTCCGCTATGGAATATTTTGAGATCCAGCCTTGGGTTTCACTAAACAGGAGCACTGGAAAGCTCCCGCCCACTATTGTATTGCTAATACTAGCAAATCTACTATTGTTTACCATAGCCTCAGTATAGGATGCCTCCTAGTTTTGCATCTCTATGGGCCTAAGCATCTGGATAGGCCTGCACCTGGGAGGAGGGACAAGGTGTAAGGAAGGAAGGAGAGTGAAGGGTTAGGGCCATCGAGGAGAGAGGAGAACAAAGACAGAAGTCATCTCCTCATGGTCATGGCAGGACGGTTAAGAAACAGCCGAAAAGATGACAAAGAAAAGCCTCTAGTTTTACAGCATGGAACTGAGAGCTCTCTAAAGATGACAAGATGCCTGTGTTTGGTCTTTATTGCTGCTGGGTTGCTAGGAGTTTCCAGGTCCACACACCCCCACTCAGACGGAACCTCATGGGTTAAGGCTGAGACATGCTGGGTCACGACAATACCCATGGGGGATTGTCACCTTACCTGAAGTGGGAAGACCCTCTCACTGCAGGTGGCATCATTCCCTAGGCTGGGATCCTAAACCGTATAAGGAGAAAGCAGACTGAGTGCCACTTTCTTCATTTTGGCTGTGGACCATAACATGAAAATTAAAAACCCAGAGTCTGATATTGGGGTTCAAGCTGAGGGTCAGAGAAGCAAAGCAGCCAAGCCAGGAGGTCTTACCTCTACCCAGCTGAAATGGCAATCCTGTCTCCACCAGTCCTCAGAGGCAAAAGTTCTGAATTCCTGTCTCTTCCTGCCTTATATTCCTTTCTCTGCCCATCCATATCCTCCTGTCTCCACCTCCCTAGTGCTGGGATCAAAGGCGTGAGCTCTGTTACTCTTTACTGTTGTGTAGGTCAGGCTGGCCTTGAACTCATTGAGATCCATCTGCCTCTGTCTCCTGAGTCCTGGTATTAAAGGTATGTGCCACCACTGCCTAGCTTCTACAGCTAACTAATGTGGCTGGCTTTGCTTTCCAATAGTTCAGGCAATCTTTTTTGTTTGTTTGTTTGTTTTTTGAGACAGGGTTTCTCTGAAGCCTATCCTGGAACTAGCTCTTGTAGACCAGGTTGGTCTTGAACTCACAGACATCTGCCTGTCTCTGCCTCCCGAGTTCTGGGATTAAAGGCGTGCACCACCAACGCCTGTCTCAGGCAATCTTTATTAAATCATAAATACTATATCACCACAGTAGATGCCCTGTGACCAGCTGCCTCAATTCCCTCTCTCTGAAGGACCTGTAACCTCAAACTGTGAGCTAAAGTAAACCATCCTTCCTGGAGGTTCTTTTGCCAGAGTTTGTTATCACATCAACAGAAAAGTCATATCCATATACAAAGTAAAGTTTCTGGAGAAGGTGGAGAGTCCATTGCAGTAGTTCTGGTCTCTCGTAAAATTAGCTTGTGACTTACTTGTTCTTTTTACTATCTTTGGACAGTGTTAGTGAGTCTGAAGCACTGCGGTTTCTACCCCAATGCTTTTGATTTTCCTTCTGACTACACTCATGTCAAGGGTGCTCTGCCTCATGGAGTAGACGTAGATTGTATTGAAATTAGTGGTTGAATAGCTAGCTTGATTTTAAGAACATATCTGCGATTTAAACAAGATATAGTTAGTAGAATCTTTTCTCAGAATCAGCATTAAGGTTTCGGGCATGGCTCATGGTAGAGTGCTGGCCTAACTTGTGTAAGGCCCTGAATTTGATCCCCATTACAACAGTACTTTTAGAGTCTTGGCTGTTGACTTTCATCAGAAGATAGATGAATGTTTCAGCCGTTTAGGGTAGATGTTTTTATTCTCCTTCTAAAACACCAATCTCTGAGTGTAACCCATTCACCAGTTATGTTAGAATTACAGGTGTCTGGTTCTCATCTGTGGCTTATTGAAAGTCTTCACTTTTACACAATCATTGAGTAATTCTTACTCACACTCTTGGTGTGAGATTCAACATGATAATCTCCAGTATAACAGGGCATGTAGCCATCTGACTCTTGGACCATTTTTCTTTTCTTTTCTTTTTTTTTTTTTTTTTTTGAGACAGGGTTTCTTTGTGTAGTAGCCCTGGCTGTCCTGGAACTAACTTCCTCCATAGACCAGGCTAGCCTCAAACTCACAGAGATCTATGTCTGCCTCTGCCTCCTAAGTGCTGGGATTAAAGGCATGTACCACTATGCCTGGCACATGGACAATTTTTATAATGAAATTTTATTTAAAATTATATCACATTTACTTATTTTTAAATGTGTGTGTGTATGTGAGTGTGTGTGTGTGTGTGTGTGTGTGTGTGTGTGTGTGTGTATGTGCATATGTGCCACAGCATGTGTGTGGAGATCAGAGGACAACTTATGTGAGTTGATTATCTCTTTCCACCACGTGAGACCCATGAACCCAGGGATCAAACTTCGGCTTGGCTAGAGATAGGTACCTCTATCTGCTGAGCCATCTTGCCAGCCTCTGAAATCTATCATTTATCATAAATTACCAAGTTCATTGTCAACTTGTTTCTATGTTGTTTTATGAAGACACTGAGTAATTCTGAATTCTTGGCTGTATTAAGTAAAAGTTATACAAGTGAAAAACACAGGAATAGTGCCTTCCGAGCTCTGTTCTTACGTTTTGTTGAAACATTGCATGCCACCCGAAGGACGTAGTGGTTTCCCACTGTGATGTCACCCTGTTGAAAATGAAGAAATTCTTCTCACCTTCTGCTTGACACACATCCCTGGGGGCGGTAACCTTTGAGGAAAAGAAACAGTTCTTAGGGCCATGGAAAAGAAAAATGATTTAAAAAACTTTTCATCAGTATAACTAAAGCTGGGTATGATCATGCAAACTTTTAATCCCAGACTTGGGAGACAGAGACAGTGGAATCTCTGTGAGCTCAAGGATAGCCTGGTCTACAGAGCAGGTTCCAGGCCAGCCAGAGCTACACAGTGAGACTCTGTCTCCAACAAACAAACAAAACAAAACAACAAAAAACACAACAAACAAGGTAAGCAACATTGAATTATGTGGCTTAGCTTTAGAAAAGAGTCCAAGTTCATTTTTTTTTTTATTTTGTTTTTGGTTTTTCGAGTTTTCGAGACAGGGTTTCTCTGTGGTTTTGGAGCCTTTCCTGGAACTAGCTCTTGTAGACCAGGGCAGTCTCGAACTCACATAGATCCGCCTGCTTCTGCCTCCCGAGTGCTGGGATTAAAGGCGTGCTCCACCAACGCCCGGCCCAAGTTCATTCTTTACCAAAGCAGTCGTTAACGCTGACTGATCCTATTACTTAGGATGTTGTGGGCCTTGACCTTATTGAGGGAACTTTAACAAAGATTTTGTCTTGGAAGCCAACACTGGGTGTGCTCTTGTGTCGAGAGACTTTACACAAGTCATTTTGTTCTTCAGAAAAGAACTTAACTTGCTCCAGAAGCTGTATGGACTGTATGACACTGTCATGGGCAGCATCAGTGGTTATTATGAGATACTCTGGGGAGATGTAGACATTGAAAAAATCAACGCAGAACTACTGGAGTTCCAGAACAGGTGGGCCTCAGTTGCATTGGCTTGCTTCCTTCCAGTGTTTATCTTACAAGGCCCCTGTTAGACGGCTTACAAGCTGAGGCTAGAGAGATGGCTCAGGGTTTAAGAGTGCTTCTTGCTCTTTCAGGGCACCCAAGTTCAGTTCCTGGCAACCATGTCTGGTGTCTCTGAACCACTTGTAACTCCAACCCCAGAGCACCCTCCTCTGGTCTCCCTGGGTATTGCATGCATATGGTGCACATGCACACACACACACACACACACACACACACACACACACACACACACGGAATTAAAAATGATTTTTTTTTTAAAAGGCATTTCAGGGCTGGAGGAATGCCTCAGCAACCAAAAGCACTAGCTGTTTTTCCAAAGGACCCGGGTTCTATTATGAGCACCCACGTGGTAGCTCACAGCCATCTCCCAGTCCCAGGGATCCAGTGTCCCCTTCTGGTCTCCTTGGGCACCAGGTATATAAATAGTACATGGTCATGTGTGCCAGCAACACTCATACACACAAAATACAATGTGGGAGAAGAGATGCTTCACAAGCTATATTATTGTTGTCTGTTCATAACATTTTCTCCAAAGGAAAAGGGCTAAACTTTCTTGAAAACCCAAACCAACAAAACAACAACTGCACAGGTGAGAATCTTTTTCTCTCTTTCTTCCTGAAAGATGCCGAAAACTTCCCAAAGGTCTGAAAGACTGGCAGGCTTTCCTGGACCTCAAAAAGAGAATTGACGACTTCAGTGAGTCGTGCCCCCTACTAGAAATGATGACCAACAAAGCGATGAAGCAGAGGCACTGGGACCGCATCTCAGAGCTCACTGGCACCCCATTCGACGTGGAATCCGATTCGTTTTGCCTGAGAAATATCATGGAAGCTCCTCTCCTTAAAAATAAGGATGATATTGAGGTATGTAGGAGAGCGAGGTATCAATGGGCCGCTCAGGAATGTTTCTTTTCTGCGATTTCTCAGGGAAACATTTGAGTTTTCATTATGAGTTTACGTGTGATCGGCTGTGTGTGGGCATGTGCACTCGAGTGTAAGTGTCTTCAGAGACCAGAAGAGGGCATCGGACCCCCTGGGGCTGGAGTTACCGGTGGTTCTGAGCTGCCTGGTTTGAGTGGTGGGAACCACTGAGCCATCTCTCCAGCTCGGACATTTATTTTGTTTTCACTCTGCACCTACTTGCACATATTTGTGGGCCAGAGAGTGAGGGTTCAATGCATGCATCTGGCATGTCATGGTCAGGTGTGTGTCTCTTTATCATTGTGTCTGTGGTCTTCAAGCCCCCCTTTTCTGGTTGTCCATTAAATGTGCAATGCCATTGTGAAGGATGGTCGCCTCGCTCCACGGGGTGACACAAGGGCTCCTTTCTCTTGTCCCTCTGGATTCTGGTGTCTGCCCCTCTCCTTCCTGCCTGCAGCGACCACCCTTCTATCTGTACTTCACCACTTTGTTGTAGCTTCAATGTAAGAGAGGGCCTGCGCTCTGCTTCCCTTCCTGCATGGCTTACACAGATTTTTTTTTAAAGATTGATTTTATTTTTATACATTTGTATATATGGACTGTCTGTATGTGGATAGGTGCACATGGTTGCTTGTGCTCACATGGAACAGGAGAGGACATGGGATTCCCTGGAGCTGGAGTCACAGGCAATTGTGATCCGTATGATGTGGATGCTGGGAACTGAATTCAGGTCCTTTCTGCAAGTGCAGTACCTACTTTTACCTGCTTCGCCATCTTTTGAGGTTAGGGTCTCACTCTGTAGCTCTGGCTGTCGTGGAACTCACTCTATAGACCAGCTTGGTGTCAAACTCTCAGAGATCCACCTACTTTCTCCTCCCCAGTGTGCTATGTCCAGCCCTGAATTCTTGATTCTCAAGTGTTGTTTTGCCCTCCATATATTTTTTTTGAAAAGGGAGAGTTTTATTTGCTCTTTCAAAATAGCTTGCATAGTGTGTCACGTTTGTTGAGGAATAGTTGAAGGTAAAATGTGCCATGCCCATAAGGCTAATACCAGGGATGCATAACGTGTTGGAGACACAGGGCTATTCAGATTGGAATTGTGGGCATGTGCTTGGACCAATAAGAATATGACAGTTGTGAAGAATTTGAATAACAGCTTTAATCATGTAGACTTATGGTATACAGGATTTCCAACGCACACCAGTGAAAAGGAGGTTAGGTAGGAGTTTATTAGGTATATGCTGGTGTTCATGTTAAGATAAATGATCATTTTGAGTACAGTCATTTTAGAGCCTGCCAGTCTACCCTCTCATCTTTTAGCTGCACTTACATTCAAAAACAAAAACAAAAACAAAGTTAATGGCCTTTAAGTATTTTTTTCTTGGTGAATTCCTCAGGATGCTCAGTCCAAATTTTTTAAGTCAATGATTTTTTTTTTTTTTTACTAAGTCTATTTTGGGTTGAAAATTTAAAACTATTCCTTTCCCACTTTAAATAATCTTTTATTGTGTGTGTGTCTGTGCGCATACCCTGGTGAGCATGGGGAAGTCACAGACCAACTTCAGGAGTCGGTTCTTTCCTTCTGCCGGGTGGGATCCAGGAGCCTGGGCTGACGTCATTGGGCTTGACTGCAAGTGTCTTTTTCTGCTGAGCCCTCTTACCTGTCTGCCTTCTTTAGATTCTTAAAAATTGGTTCTGGTGGGAACCCACAGCATGGGAACTTGGCTTTCTCAGCTACGAGTTAGCGTACTGGGCAAAGGTGGCCTTCTGATCCCCTCCGTGCTACAGGTGCTGTGATTTTTATGGCACAGGTAATTTGCAGTTGAGAAAGCCGTGACTCTCCCCTCTTCCTTTGAAAGGATATCTGCATATCTGCCAGTAAGGAGAAGGATATTGAAGCCAAGTTGACACAGGTGGTCGAGAACTGGACCAACCAGAACCTGAGTTTTGCGGCGTTTAAGGGGAAAGGCGAGCTCCTGCTCAAAGGGACTGAGTCCGGAGAAATTATCACCTTGATGGAGGACAGCTTGATGGTCTTAGGTTCCTTGCTGAGCAACAGGTAATTTTATAACTCACTGGTGCGATTTAAATTTGGGTTTTAGCATCATAAACTACTAGGGAAAAGCCCAGTTTTGTAGCTAGGGCATTAAATCAGATTCTGCCCTACCTTTCAAGCTTTTGTCTGTACCTATCTGCACAAAGTGTCCGTTTCCTTATGAACCATGCAATTCCATCTCTCTTCAGAGGTACCCATCTCCCCTATTTTTCCAGGGTGGAGGCCATCATACTTGTTAGCCTCTGCATGGCAGCTTAACAAGTACTATGTTCCATACCCAGATGGCCTCCTCTTATCTCCACTGACTTGTCATCCCTTGTTCTGGTTGTTACCCAGGGAGAGCATTTGTAACCTCAACCTTCATAGCTGATCATGGTATTCTGCTGCTGCTGCTCCTCCTCCTCCTCTTCTTCTTTTTCTTTTGAGGCAGGGTTTCTCTTTAGCTTTGGAGACTGTCCCAGAACTCGCTCTGTAGACCAGGCTGGCCCTGAACTCACAGAGATCTGCCTGCTTCTGTCTCCTGAGTGCTGGGATTAAAGGTGTGCATCACCACCACTGCCTGGCTTCTTTCTTCTTCTTCTTCTTCTTCTTCTTCTTCTTCTTCTTCTTCTTCTTCTTCTTCTTCTTCTTCTTCTTCTTCTTCTTCTTCTTCTTCTTCTTCTCTCCTCCTCCTCCTCCTCCTCCTCCTTTAAATTATGTGTATGTTTATCAGTTTGTGTGTATGCCACATGCATGCAGGTGTCCATGGAATCCAGAGGAGGGTATTGAACCAGTCGTTCTTGACTGATCTCTCCCTTACCCCCTTATATCACAGCTCTGTCATCACAGAGGTCACTGTCCAGGGAACATGGGCATTCTAACTCTCTAAGATGAGATCCCTGGCTAGTGACTGGCAGCCAGTATGACCTCTGGCCCCAGTCTGTGTTTTGAAATGTGTAGTCTATAAAGATCCTGGGTCAGGGATTTGTCGAGGTAAAGGTCCACTGTTTGAATTTGTGTGCTTCTAGTAGAGGTGACGGTAGCGTAATCATTGGTTCCTAGATCTCAAGGCTGGTTATTCCCATGGATCACTGGGGATTCTTCATCCTGACTTGCCTGACTGACAGCCTCTTGGAACCAAGCTGTAGGTTGGCCTAAAGAGTGACAGCAGCCAAGGGATTTGGGTCTTTGGTTTGAGCATTTGTGGCCTCAGTGCTCCTAGCTAATTGCAGTGGGTTTCTTTCTTTCTTTCTTTCTTTCTTTCTTTCTTTCTTTCTTTCTTTCTTTCTTTCTTTCTTTCTCTCTCTCTCTCTTTTTTAAATATATGTGCACCTGTGTGTATTTGTGTACATGTCACATGTGTGCAGGTACACAAGGAAGCTAGATGAGGGCATTGGATATGAATCCTTGAATCTTATACTTGTACATAACCTGGTAAAATATACTTATGATCCCACAAAACTCAATGTTTTCACAGTTCTCTGGGAAGAGAGTTCAGTTTCCATGGCCCTGCTAGGGAGTACACAGTTATTTGAGACGTTCTTTATTGGGGAGACTCTTCTCCCAGGTATCTGTGAAGCACCAAATATGTCTGCAAATCCTACCCTAGCACCAGCGACAGACCGTCCTCACAGCGGCTGGAAATGTTTCATACCCTTCCTTTTTAGATATAATGCTCCATTCAAAAAGAATATTCAGAATTGGGTGTATAAGTTGTCCACCTCCTCGGACATCATTGAGGAGTGGCTGGTGGTACAGAATCTGTGGGTCTACCTTGAAGCCGTCTTTGTAGGCGGGGACATCGCTAAGCAGCTGCCTCAGGTAAGCACAGTGTTTGCAGTTACGTCTAGAATTATTTGGTGAGCTGGACCTGGTGGTGCCAGCCGGTGAGTGAGGCAGGGGAATTGTAAGTTTAAGACCTTCCTGGGCTCCTTCGTAAGACCCTTCCCAGAATGAAAGTTAAAAAGAGGCCTGGGAGCATAGCTCAGTGGTACAGTGCTGGCCTAGCATTCATGAAACCCTAGGTTCAATCCCTGTTACTGTTTTTTTTAAATACTTTATTTAACTTTATTTTATGTGCATTGGTGTAAGGATACCAGATCCCCTGGAACTGGAGTTATAGACAGGTGTGAGCTGCCATGTGGGTGCTGGGAATAGAAACCAGGGTCCTCTTGAAGAGCAGCCACTGCTGTTAACCACTGAGCCATCTCTCCAGCCCCTGTTACTATTTTTAAAAAATAACTTTAGCTTTATTGGTGTGAAAGTGTCAGATCCCAGGGAACTGTAGTTACAGACAGTTGTGAACTGCAATGTGGGTCCTGGGAATTGAACCCAGGTCCTCTGGAAAAGCAGCCAGTGCTCTTAGCCATTGAGCCATCTCTCCAAGCCCCAATCCCTATTACTATTAGAAAAAAAAATACTTGGTGTCATCTATGTCTTTGTGAGAATCTTTCCAAATATATATGGTCAAGTCTTAATTTTTTTTTACATTTTATTTTTTTGTGTTTGTATATATAAATGTGTGTGCATACACATATGACATGCTACCCATATGGAGATAACCTGTGTGAGACAGTTCTCTACTTCTACCATGTGGGTCCTGGGGACTGAACCCACACCATCCTCTTGGTATCAGGCATCTTTATGAACTGACCATCTCTCTGGTTCATGTAGTCAAGTCTTGACGAATTGTGTCAGCAGTTGGCTAGCTATGGCCTGGACACTTGTTTAAAAATAAAGTTTTAGGTTTGAGCAACTACCACTCTTGCAGAAGATCTGAGTTCAGTTCCTAGCACCTGTATCAGGTGGTTCACAACTGCCTGTTACTCCAGCTCCAGGGGGACTCCATGTCCTTGTCTAGCTTCTCTAGTCACTCGTACCCTATGTACTCCTAGTTAAAATTAAAAATAAAATTTTATCAGAACACAGACAACCCAGGGTACCAATTTCTAATTTACACTAGTAGAAAGAAAATCTGTAGTTTCAAATGGTGAAGTCTTGAGATCGAGTTAGCATACATTCAAATCCAATACCGTCAAACATTTTTTTCATATCTTGCACTAATCCTCTGAGAATAATAGCATTAAAATTTATCTATGTTCAATTAAACACAGATTTACTATTAGTAAACCCACTACTAGTAGGTCAGGGATATACAGTTTGGAAAAAAGACAGTTTTGGAAAAATGTTTTGGAACATCTCTACTTAGAGCCTTTTAAATAGGCTGAGGATGCAGCTCTGTTAGGATAGTGTTTGCCAAACCCTCATGAAGCTCTGGGTTCAGTTCCCAGTAGCACATAAACCGTGTGTGGTGGTGCCGTCCCAGTGTGTAGGAAATGAAGGCAATAGGATAAGAAATCCAAGGTCACCCTTGAAGCTGTAGGCCTCGTGAGAACAGGTCTCAAAAAAAGTCAATAACAAGTAGTTTACTTTTAAGGTAACTTTCCTCTTACACAATTAATCCAGCTCATCCTAAATTTGTCTGTTTATAGACAGGATCTATGCAGATTATAAATCAAGGATAAAAAGCATGAAAATGGCTCAGTTCTCTTTGCAACAAGTTTTGTTTTAGGGCCTAATACTAAAGTCTATTCTTTAATTAAAGAAATGGTACTTTAAAAAGAGACAAAATTATGCCAGTTTCCAGGGGCATTTTTGCAATCGAACGAAAAACTTAATATCATCTACAGTACTAGGGAAATTTTTATTTGCAAGTATGTAAATGAAGCTTTGTCTTGTGATTTCAGTGTCTCCTCCTCCCCCTTCCCTTTCCCCTGAGGTGATGTGGGACTGTGATTATTCCAAGGATTCTGAGATCAAATTATCTTCGTTGCCTCTTCAGTTTACTCATCAAACCAAAACACCTGGGGTGCCGAAGGACTAGATTTGAACTTTAAGTCGATAGCTCTGTGAATTAAGCATGTGGCACTTCAAAACTATATTAGACGCAAGGAAACAAATAAGTGGGAAAGCCCACTGCGATCAAGTAGCATTTTAATGAGCGGCTTTACAGGTTCTGGGTCTCGTTCTTCAGAATTAATTCAGATGAAGAGAAAAAAAAAGTTTTGTTTTGTTTTTTTTAAATGATGGAGCCTGAGATGAACGGATGCAGGATGTGTTTGAAAGGCTGGAAGGAATTATGAAGTGAAGTGCTTGCTCAGTTCAGTTATCTGGATGCTAATCTTCACCCAACTGCCGGTTTGTTTTTAGGAAGCCAAACGGTTCCAGAATATTGACAAGTCCTGGATCAAAATCATGCAGCGAGCTCACGAGAACCCCAATGTGATCAGCTGCTGCGTGGGAGATGAGACAATGGGGCAACTCTTGCCTCACTTACACGAGCAGTTGGAAGTCTGCCAGAAGTCCCTCACAGGGTGAGCGTCCTAGGGCTGTGTGCCAGTCTCCACAAACTGGGATTTGAGTAGAGAAGAGCTGGCCAGACAATGCTTGACTACTTTCCCCCCCAAAGACATTTCTAGAAGCTTTTTAAAATGAAAGCAGAATTGATTCTTAATTTCTGTTTAGAATATGGTGATGATACATCCTGGTTCGGCCAGGTTTGTCCCTCTGCTCCTGCTTCATGGATAGGTGGCCTCCATTTCATCCTCAGAATGCCCTGGGTTGGAGATAATTCCATTCCAAATTTAACCCATGAAGTGCCCAATACTCTGCCAAAGGTTCATAGGAGGGCCCCCGATGAGAAAGATGGTGGTGACAGATGATAAGTGACTTTGCTCCCTCCCTTTATCATTTTGAAGCCATATTGTTTCCTCTAGGTGCCTTCCCAGCTGGACTTCTGTTCTTACCACATATCCCAGAGGCCATTGGGAAATGGCTGTTGGTCTTTGCTATTCTCTTACTGGCTAAAACAAACAAACAAACAAACAAACAAACACCTAAACGGGGGCTGGAGAGATGGTTCAGTGGTTAAGAGCTCTGGCTGCTCTTCCAGAGGACCCAGGTTCGATTCCCAGCACCCAGTTGGCAGCTCACAACTGTCTGTAGCTCAGGTTCCAAGGGATCCGACACCCTCACACAGACATGCACACAGGCAAAGTACCAATGCACATGAAATAAAAGTAATTAAGTTAGAAAAAAACACCAAAGGTAAGATACTCAGTAAGACGCTGTTGACTTGTTTGAAGGTATTTGGAGAAGAAGCGATTGCTCTTTCCGAGATTCTTCTTTGTCTCTGACCCGGTTCTGCTGGAAATCCTTGGACAGGCCAGTGACTCCCACACCATACAGGTATGACCCGAACATCCTGGGCTTAAGTCGCTTTGTCCATGGGATATGCCAACAAGAGCAGAAATAGGGTTATCATCCTCTCAGTGCAAAGCAAGAAGGATGAGCATCCAAAGTCGTGGTGATACAGCTGGGAATGGATGGCTCAGTTGGTAAGGTGGCTTGCCATACAAACGTGAGGGCCCAAGTTCAATACCCAGAAACTACATTTTTTTTTTAAAAAAAAAAAGTCCTGGGAACAGTGGTGTATGCTTCTAATACTAGCACCGTGGAGGCAGAAATGGGTAGACCCCTAGGTTCTCTAGCTAGCTAGCCTGGGTGACTCAGTGAATTCCAGGCTCTGCTTCACCAAAGAAGGTAGATAGTGCTTGAGGAATGACATGCAATAGTTACACTTAATATTCGGAGTACCCCCTATAGCACACATGCATACTATATGAATGTCCCCCCCCCACACTATGATGATAAAATCTTACTTTGTATGAACTTAGAGCCCATTGGCCTCACACAGTCCAGTGAACGTGGTGTGCAGCACTTCCATTCACTAACCACGTGACCTCGCCAAGCTCCTGGTTTTCTAGTGTCTCGGTTTCTTTAGCCCTAACATGGAAGAACTGTGAAAAGAGAAGACGGTTGAGAGAATCTGAGAGGGACCTGTACCTGGGAGGGAAGCAGGCTGGGATGTTATGGTTCAGTCTCCATCTGGAGAGCACAAAGGGACCGTCACTGAGCCAGTCTGTAAAGAAGTGACAGTTGCTGGACTGAAGAGACAACATCATAGGATTTTAAAAAGTGGATTGAAAGCATTTGTCATGGTATACACGCTTAATCCTAGAGTTCAGGAGGCTGAGACAAGAGGAGCAGAGTTCAGGATCAGCCTGGACTGTGTAGTGAGTTCCAAGATAATCTCAGTTGTTCCCAGTAAACACTGGGCCTTTAATCAAGGGTTGTAGTAGTCTGTGCCACTGTTCTCCCCTCCCCGCAACTTGATTTTAGTTTTGAGCCAAGAAAGTAAATTCTCTTGTGTGTCATGAAGACAAAGAATACTAAGGTTTTTGTTTTGTTTTGTTTTGTTTTGTTTTGTTTTTCGAGACAGGGTTTCTCTGTGTAGCTTTGGAGCCTATCCTGGCACTCGCTCTGGAGACCAGGCTGGCCTCGAACTCACAGAGATCCACCTGCCTCTGCCTCCCGAGTGCTGGGACTAAAGGCATGCGCCACCAATGCCCAGCGAATACTAAGGTTTTATGCTTTAAAAAGATCTTGTTTATATTTTTGTGTGTGTGTGTGCACACATGGGTGCAGTATCTGTGGAGGCCAGAAGAGGGCATCAGGGCCCCTGGAGCTGGAGTTACAGGCTGTTGTGAGCTGCCCAGTATGGATGCTAGGAACTGATCTTGGGTCCTGTGGAAGGGCAGGAAATGGTCTTAAGCTGTTGAGCCATCTCTCCAGCTTCTTAAGGCTTTAAAAGGCATCTCAGTGGCTGATGTGTCTGGCACCAGGTATGATGTTTTACCTCTGCCTTGTGTCTTTTTTAGCCACATCTCCCTGCTGTGTCTGACAACATAAACGAGGTGACATTTCATGCAAAAGACTATGATCGAATGATGGCTGTTATATCCAGAGAAGGAGAAAAAATCATGGTAATTTATTTAAAAAATGTTAGTAGGATTTCCTTGAAAACTTAGGTCGAAGAGAATACAATTCGCTTATGAACAAGAAGGGCTGTTGGGAGTAGGGCGAGTAACCCTGGGTTCTAATTCTATAGCTCTAGCTTTAGTTATGAATTAGTATAGATGAATCACTTTAACTTCTCTGAGACTCATTTTATCC